>NC_091993.1:16371373-16643028 GCF_044704955.1 Pristiophorus japonicus
GTCTCAGGGTCCTCCCTTCCCACATTCCTGTGACCAGCAATTTTTGGCATGGTTTTTGTGTCTTCCACTGTGAAGACATAAGCAAACTAATTGTTTAAGGTCTCAGCCATTTCCACATTTCCCATTATTAAATCTCCCTTCTCATCTTCTAAGGGACCAACATTTACTTTAGTCACTCTTTTCCATTTTATATATCGGTAAAAGCTTTTACTATCTGTTTTTATGTTTTGCGCAAGTTTACTTTCGTAATCTATCTTTCCTTTCTTTATTGCTTTCTTAGTCATTCTTTGCTGTCATTTAAAATTTTCCCAATCTTCTAGTTTCCCACTATCCTTGGCCACCTTATACGCATTGGTTTTTAATTTGATATTCTCCTTTATTTCCTTGGTTATCCACGGCTGGTTATCCCTTCTCTTACCACCCTTCTTTTTCACTGGAATATATTTTTGTTGAGCACTATGAAAGAGCTCCTTAAAAGTCCTCCACTGTTCCTCAATTGTGCCACCATTTAATCTGTGTTCCCAGTCTACTTTAGCCAACTCTGCCCTCATCCCACTGTAGTCCCCTTTGTTTAAGCATAGTACGCTCGTTTGAGACACTACTTCCTCACCCTCAATCTGTATTACAAAATCAACCATGCTGTGATCACTCATTCCGAGAGGATCTTTTACTTGGAGATCGTTTATTATTCCTGTCTCATTACACAGGACCAGATCTAAGATAGCTTGCTCCCTTGTAGGTTCTGTAACATACTGTTCTAAGAAACAATCCCGTATGCATTCTATGAATTCCTTCTCAAGGCTACCCCGTGCGATTTGATTTGACCAATCGATATGTAGGTTAAAATCCCCCATGATTACTGCCGTTCCTTTTTCACATGCTTCCATTATTCCATTGATTATTGTCCGCCCCACCGTGAAGTTATTATTTGGGGGCCTATAAACTACGCCCACCAGTGACTTTTTCCCCTTACTATCTCTAATCTCCACCCACAATGATTCAACATTTTGTTCATTAGAGCCAATATCATCTCTCACAACTGCCCTGATATCATCCTTTATTAACAGAGCTACCCCACCTGCTTTCCCTTCTTGTCTACCTTTTCGAATTGTCAGATACCCCTGTATGTTTAATTCCCAGTCTTGGCCACCCTGCAACCACGTTTCTGTAATGGCCACCAAATCATACCCATTTGTAATGATTTGTGACGTCAACTCATTTACTTTATTTTGAATGCTGCGTGCGTTTAGGTAGAGTGTTTTAATACTAGTTTTTAAACCATGATTTTTAGTTTTGACCCCTCCTGCAGCCCCTTTATATTCATACATATTGTCCCTTCCTATCATCTTGTGGTTTACACTTACCCCAGTGCTACTCTGCTCTGTTGTCTCCTGCCTTTTGCATTCTTTCTTGGGGTCCTGTTCATCTGAGCTCTCACCCACTCTAACTAGCTCAGAGCCCTCTCCTGGGTTCCGAATACTCCTCGCATTGAGGCACCGAGCTTTCAGGCTTGCCTTTTTATTACACTTTGACCCTTTAGAATTTTGCTGTACAGTGGCCCTTTTTGTTTTTTGCCTTGGGTTTCTCTGCCCTCCACTTTTACTCGTCTCCTTTCTGTCTTTTGCTTCTGTCTCCATTTTGTTTCCCTCTGTCTCCCTGCATTGGTTCCCATCCCCCTGCCATATTAATTTAACTCCTCCCCAACAGCACTGGCAAACACTCCCCCTAGGACATTTGTTCCGGTCCTGCCTAGGTGCAGACCGTCTGGTTTGTACTGGTCCCATCTCCCCCAGAACCAGTTCCAATGCCCCAGGAATTTGAATCCCTCCCGCCTGCACCACTGCTCAAGCCACGTATTCATCTGAGCTATCCTGTGATTCCTACTCTGACTAGCTCGTGGCACTGGTAGCAATCCCGAGATTACTGCTTTTGAGGTCCTACTTTTTAATTTAGCTCCTAGCTCCTTAAATTCGTCTCGTAAGACCTCATTCCTTTTTTTTACCTATATCATTGGTACCAATGTGCACCACGACAACTGGCTGTTCACCCTCCCTTTTCAGAATGTCCTGCACCCGCTCCAAGACATCCTTGGCCCTTGCACCAGGGAGGCAACATACCATCCTGGAGTCTCGGTTGCAGCCGCAGAAACGCCTATCTATTCCCCTTACAATTGAATCTCCGATCACTATCGTTCTCCCACTCTTTTTCCTGCCCTCCTGTGCAGCAGAGCCAGCCACGGTGCCATGAACTTGGCTGCTGCTGCCCTCCACTGATGAGTCATCCCCCTCAACAGTACTCAAAGCGGTGTATCTGTTTTGCAGGGGGATGACCACAGGGGACCCCCGCACTACCTTCCTTGCACTGCTCTTCCTGCTGGTCTTCCATTCCCTATTTGGCTGTGGACCCTTCACCTGCGGTAAGACCAACTCGCTACACGTGCTACTCACGTCATTCTCAGCATCGTGGATGCTCCAGAGTGAATCCACCCTCAGCTCCAATTCCGCAACGCGGTCCGTCAGGAGCTGGAGGCGGATACACTTCCCGCACACGTAGTCGTCAGGGACACCGGAAGTGTCCCTGAGTTCCCACATGGAACCTCTTGAAGGAGGAAAGAGAGGTAGAGGCGGAGAGCTTTAGGCAGGGAGTTCCAGAGCTTGGGGCCGAGACAACAGAAGGCATGTCCACCAATGGTTGAGCGATTATAATCAGGGATGCTCAATAAGGCAGAATCAGAGGAGTGCAGACATCTCGGTGGGGTTGTGGGGCTGGAGGAGATTACAGAGATAGGGAGGGGTGAGGCAATGGATTGATTTGAAAATAAGGATGAGAATTTTGAAAACAAGGTGTTGCTTAACCAGGAGCCAATGTTGGTCAGCGAGCACAGGGGTGATTGGTTAGCGGGACTTGGTGCAAGTTTAGGCTATAACTACAATTCCCCCATAGCACTTACAACAGTAGCAATTCTTTCTCCCTAGACTGGTCACATTGACTACAATGGTTACTTCTGGTCCCCTGCATTCCTATCTTTTCTTTCAGTTTTTTTCCACCGACACCTGTATGAACTCACAGATATCGGTGAATTGAGTTAGCGATCTCCAGAGAGCAGAGTTACGCTCACGTGCAATGAATCTAACATCCGAGCTCTGAATAAGCAACAAGAGACTCCTACAGACAGGGTTTGATGTTTAGCAAAGCTGCAAGGCTCCACCAATCAACACTTTAAAGACACAACTGCATTCCCGGATACAACGCCGGTGGAACTGGTGCAGCCGTTCTGAGTGGGCACTGGGAAAGCAGCCCGATTGCTTTTAAAGGCTGAAATCAGCAGATGGGTCATAAAGAGAATGCAACCGCCAGGAAAACGCAGCAACATCATATTATTGACTAACTCGATGAAAAATCACCGTGGAATGCAAACTCTAACAGTAAATCAGGAAGTGGCACAACCACACACTTTCATAGCTTTTTCACCCCCATTTAGTGTGTTGAGTGAATCATAAACTAAGTAGACTAACAGACTCAGAACTTGGGTGGAAGGGCAGAGGAAGTTGAGATCATGTCCCACAGGATCAATTAGTGCTAATGGACAACCTATTCCCATCTCATTGTTGATAAGCTATCACCTGCTAAAGGTATTAATGGTCGGCAATTGGCTTATATTACCCATTTGATATTATACCACAAAAATGGAAATTGTCTGATCACCAACCTTTATCGCACAAAACTATAAAACTGCATATTGAGTATATTGGATATCATTCCTCTTACAATCTTATCGAGCTTAGTTTTACATATAACAACTCACAATAACATTGGAACCTAAATGGTTACTTTGAGACCTTGAGTGACAACATTTGGCTTGATCCCTGCTTTAGATCCTTTGCACATTTTCAAAGCTATGTGCCTCGATCTGATGCAGGAACTCGAACTGAACATGTCCAGAGAAAATCAAGTGGAGTTAATCAGGTTGGAATTTGACCAGATTCATATGAAACACAGCCATTTGAATGTTATGAAAGGAAAGTCATTTGGAACAGAGTTAGAGATTGTATGAGTAGAACTATTATGTTTTTCTAAATAAACAGACTCACTGTGGATTAATTAGATTACTTTCCTACTGTTGCCTGTACATTGGCCTCTGTACTAGCTAATAGTTTTCCTGATGCGTTTTAATTCCAGTGTGCTGGATTCACAGTATGCAAGTGTAAATGCTGGGTAGTGCAACAATGTGTGCCACAACTGTAGAACCATCGGCTGTGTGAGCACAGCAATCAGTTTATCGTTATACCTCACCATGCCAGTGGAGCTCTGCATCCATTACACAGTCCGCCAGGCAAAGACCTGCTTTAGGAAGTGCATGGAACCATTAAGGCTCTCATTTCCATTATAATCTCTTCAGAATGAAAAATGATTTGTCAATGAAAATTTCTATTGCTGTCAAATAGCATGGGGCTCCTGGTCAAGTTATTAGTTACTATTTCCAATTTAGTTAGAATTTCCAAACAGCCCGCCAGCGCCCAATTGCCGCCCAAAAGACCGCTAAGATTCCCAAGCTTATTGCGGCAAAAACTGCCCCCCAAAAAGGAAAAAAATCCGCCCAGCGAAAAAAATGGGCGTTGCACCCCGATTCTCAGTGGAAAAGTGGAATTTAGGGTCAATTGGGTAGTTCTTAAAGAAAATGGGCAATAATTAATAAATGTACTCAAAATTTACCCCGAGGCTGTGGGTTGGGCCTAGGGAGGAGAAAAATACAAAAAAGATTTTTTCAAAAAACATAAAATAAAATATCGCAAGAAACATTCTCAGGACCCTTTTAACTTAAATCACTACAATAGAATTTTAAAATAATTAGTTAAAAAAAAAGTAATTACTTACCTTTTTCTTGCAGAGCTACTCACCTAGCGCCCTGTTCCGCTGATTCTCGTGGGCGTTTAAAAAAAAATATTTACCTACGGGTCACTGCTGAGCCAAATATCACGCCAGGGCGATGTATGGACGGAGCATGCTGGCGGTCTGCTCCCCAGTGGGACTTCGAAACCGCCGGCGTAACTCAGCTGGGGAATTTCTCATCGACCCGGTTCTCGGCCAAAACGGCCAATACCGCCAAGAAACCGGGCGGTGAACCACTGGAAATTCTAGCCCATAGAAATCACAGCATAGAAACAGAGACATTCGGCACAACTGGTCCATGCCGGTGTTTATGCTCCACACCCACCTCATCCTACCCTACTTCATCTCGCCCTATCAGCAGTCGGCTTTCCTATTTTCTAATTTTCTAATGAAAGGCAATGAATATGTTGTACCACACCTCATGCTGCGTTTTCACACTGATGAATATTACATTTTTGCTTAAGAATCTGACATTTGGATTGTCTCTATACATTAAATCTAAACCATTACTGAGCTCTTCACATATTAAGAGACGAGGTACTAAAACAAATCATTGATTAATGTTTGAGTTGAGAATATGTAACATCAACTCAAGTTGCACTTTTAACAGAGTGCAAAGTGCAAGGTGCTTCACAAAAGGGGACAGAGGTAATGGACTCCAAACAGAAACGAGGAAAATGTTGGAGGAGATGTTACCTCTACACTTGACCTTTCCAATGCTCTCCTGATCAACCTTGGACCTTCTAAACAATGATGGCATCAGAAACACAAGCCAGAGACAAAACTTATCTAAATGTAAATCTGTTGGGGAAAAATGGAACCTTATGTTTTATTAATCTACAGAAAAATATATTTAGGAAGGTTTAAAACATCTGCATGGCAAAGATCAACCACAAATTAAATGAAATCTATTTGCACCATATGGTACCGTAATTCATTATTCAAGAAACATTTGTTTTGCTTTCTTTAGATAATGATCTCGAACATTAGATTGGACTCTTGTATTGAAAGGATATCAGTAGTAGCTTGCTGCTCACTTTACCGGATCACCTGGATGTCACTCATATTTTTTGAGCTTTGTTGCCTGGCACTCTAGTGGATATATGAAGATACGTCAGTGATTATTAGAGCTTTGCATAAAGTACGTGTAATCCTTCACAGAAATTCCATCTGTTCATTTATAAATGTTTCCTCAAGCTGTTGTGACGCAAACATTTAAAATAAAAGACTTGCGTCGTGTACAGTTAAGCCATAACAGGTCATACAAATCCATGGCTTTTCGTTGCTATGGGAGACCAAGATGTGTTTTTGTTCCACCTATACTTGGGTGGGGTAGAGACTATCGATGAAGAAGAGGCTGACACAGCAAGCACATACATCAATTTCCTTAAGATAGATCAGAAAAAAACACAATACATTTTTGAGACGTTCTGAGCAGCAATATTGGCCATTAAAGCTGAGCAGCTGCTCGTGTTATAAAGCATCACTGAACAATACTGGCCAGCAATGTCTGTCAGGTCGTATGATTCCCGTCTAGTTTCTGAAATTCCTGTGCAAGCGTTAAGAGTATTGTGCCTATTGCGGCTAACCTGTGCATTAGGCTTGTTGGTTAACTCTATAAGGCGCTGGCCAACTAAATTCCAGTGTTCACACATTGCAGGTACGATATGCTCCTATCATCCATAGGAAGGGTCGGGAACCAGAGGGCATGGCTTCAAGATAATTGGCAAAAGAACCAAAGGCGACATAAGAAAAAACCTTTTTACGCAGCGAGTGGTTCGGATGTGGAATGCACGGCCTGAAAGGGTGATGGAGGCAGACTCAAATCACGGCTTTCAAAAGGGAGTTGGATAAGTACCTGAAAGAAAAAAATTGCAGGGCGGTGGTGGGGGGGGGGGGGAGGGGGGGGAGGGGGGTGTGTTGGGACTAGCTGAGGTGCTCTTGCAGAGAGCCAGCACGGGCTCAATGGGCCGAATAGCCTCCTTCTGTGCTGTAATCATTCTATGAAACAAGCAGATTCTTTTCTCGGACCGCTGACCCTTATAATTATTTCTTGTTTTCCCATTTGACATTTTTTATCCCTTGCATGCCTCCCAAACAACAGTATTTTGAATCTCATGTTACCTCAAAGCTTCTTCCTTTCCCTTTTGCTTTCTGTAGAATTTTCTCACTATTGAATTGAATTGCATTCTGACACCTCTTTTCAGGATAGTCATGATGCATGCAGCAAAAGACCACGGCCTAAAAATTGGTCGCCAGCACCCTTTCTCAGGTGCTATGCAGACTCCTAAGGCCTAAAAGTGACAGGCAGGAAGTACACCGCCCGCCATATTGGGTAAGGACAAACAAGAGGTGTCCCTTACCCACACCTGAAGCAGGCATTAGGTCCTTTGCATATCCAAATAAGAGGTCTTACACCTGGTTCAGGTCCCTTCTCAAAAAGTGGTTTTCCCTCAAGGAACCAACCCTGAAGATCACCTGTAAAGTTACTTACCTGTAAAGCACCATCCCGATGGCTGCCACTCCCAGTCCCCGGGGTCCCCAACCCTTGACCTCTAGGCCCTGGCCCCTGAATTCCCCAGCCTCCAGACTTGTGGCTCTCCCTTGCTCCCATCCTGATCTCCAGGCTTCCCGCACACCCCCCAAGACTCGCGAAACCCCCTTCGAGGCCTGCGATGCCCTCTCCATTACTTACCTGTGGGCCAAATTTCCAGCACTTATCTGCCTGGCCACCTCCCAAAGCGCTCTCCCTATGTGAATGAAGTCTGAGGCCTAATATCTGGAGCTCCTTGAACCTTACCATTTGTTCACAGGGTAATTACCCGGCGTGGGAATGGGGGGGCGGGGAGGTGCAAAAATGGGTACTCCCGAATTTTTAGAACATAAATTCTGAAACCCTGGAAGGTGAGCCAAGATGCAGCATACTACTAGGGGGAATCAAGGGGTATGGCGAGAAAGCAGGAATGGGGTACTGAAGTTGCATGTTCAGCCATGAACTCATTGAATGGCGGTGCAGGCTCGAAGGGCCGAATGGCCTACTCCTGCACCTATTTTCTATGTTTCTATAAGGTTGCCTCCCAATCGGTCCAGACATGCAAAGTATTGCTTGACGATTCCAGTGATATATTTGATAATTCCTGTTGGCCAAGGATGGGACCAGAGATAATCGTGCTACTATGGGAGAGAAGTCATTGCAGAAGATGTGCTCTCTATCACTGGAGTGTCAGCTGTGGCTCAGTGGGTAGCACACTCACCTCAGATTCAGAAGGTTGTGGGTTCAAGTCCCACTCTAGGGACTTGAGCACATTAATCTAGGCTGACACTCCAGTGCAATGCTGAGGGAGCGCTGCACTGTCGGAAGTGCCGTCTTTCGGATGAGACGTTAAACCGAGGCCCTGTCTGCTCTCTCAGGTGGGAGTAAAAGATCCCATGGTACTATTTCAAAGAAGAGCAGGGGCATTATCCCCAGTGTCCTGGCCAATATTTATCCCTCAAACAACATAACAAAAACAGATTATCTGGTCATTATCACATTGCTGTTTGTGGGTGCTTGCTGCATTTCCTACATTACAACAGTGACTATACTTAATTAGCTGTAAAGTGCTTTGAGACATCTGGTGGTCGTGAAAGGCACTACATAAATGCAAGTCTTTCTTTATATTGGGCAGATAGGATGGAACCATGAGAGATCCATGGAGTAGACACAGGGATGGCAACCTTAACCATAGAGGAGTTATGGTGGACAAAACTAGATAGTACATTGTGGTTTTAGTCACTGTTTCATTCAAGTATTGCTGATGAGTTCTATGAAAGCAGTTTGGTGCTATAGATTAAACAGAAACCAGGCTTGGTAATGGCAATGTGTTCAAGCATCTTGGAGAGGAAGGAGAGATAAAGCTGGGTTCATAGTTGGAGAGGACATAGGGTTCAGAGTGGGCCCTTTAAGGAAGAGGGCCCTTTAAGGAAGAGCAGTAGAGAGGCAGAGAGATTTAAGGAATGAATTCCAGAGCTTAGGAACTGGGCAGCTGAAGGCACGGTTGTCAATGATAACAATAGTTTTGAAGTATGAGAACAAATGTCTGTGGAAAGGGAGCAGGCACTGGGTCAAGCAGAGATAGGTGAATGGTCAGGAGCTGGACCAGGGTGTGGTGCAGAGAGCAGGAGGTGGGTCTCATCAAATAGCTAAGCCAATTGTTGGCAGGTTGGGAGAAGAAGAGAAGTTACGGCGTGTCGTGGGTTTCGGCTGGTGTAGGAGGTGATCTGGAGGATCCGAGGTGGCAGAGGATGATGAGGATGAGACGGCCAAAGGGAAAGCCTCAGTTTCAGGGACAGAGTTGTTTCTCATATTTAGCATTAGAGATAAGAATAGAGGGGGGTGGACGAAGGAGGCCAAAGGAGGCTATTTATGGTGGGAAAGAGGAGTTTAGGGTTGTCTTTATCCCAGAATGATGCTGGACTTTTGAACATCCCCAATTTTAAATGTTCCACCATTGACAACCGTGCCTTCAGCTGCCCAGTCCTAAGCTCTGGAATTCACTTCCTAAATCTCTCCGCCTCTCCACTGCTCTTCCCTCCTTTAAAATACTCCTGGAAACCTACCTCTTTGACCAAGCTTTTGGTCGTCTGTCTAACATCTCCCTATTTGGCTTGGTGTCAATTTTTTTTTAATGTAACACCTTGGGGTGTTTTGTTAAGTTAAAGGCGCTATATAAATATAAATTGTTGTTGTAATAGTAAAGCTTTGCGTGTTCAATTTGTGATAGCCACCCTCTCTACAATAAAAGTGTTATTTTAGTTACCTGAACAGTGATACAGATTCTGTCTGCATTACAGTACATTTAAAATGTTGCAAAAGAAACAGTAATTCGATAAATTGTTCCCACTACATGTACAAAGTTGTTAAAATATAGTGAGCAATGGAAATCTCCTCCCCTCCCCAGCTCTTTGAAATACACCATATACTGTCCTAGATCAATAATCGTCATAAACAATGTAACATTTTCTACAAATATGTGCAGGTTGATCTAACATGAAGATACACCTGCTCTCACTGTTTCTACAAAATGATACTTTTACCAAATATCTGTGGAGAATATATTTTTTTCCGTAAGCTGTG
This sequence comes from Pristiophorus japonicus, assembly GCF_044704955.1. Taxonomy (NCBI): domain Eukaryota; kingdom Metazoa; phylum Chordata; class Chondrichthyes; family Pristiophoridae; genus Pristiophorus; species Pristiophorus japonicus. The sequence continues at coordinate 16,381,380 of NC_091993.1, forward strand.
TCAGCTGTGGTTCAGTGGGCAGCACTCTCACCTCTGTCAGAAGGTTGTGGGTTCAAGTCCCACTCCAGGGACATGAACACAAAAAAAATCTAGGCTGACATTCCAGTGCAGTGCTGAGGAAGTGTTGCACTGTCGGAGGTGTCATCTTTCAGGTGAGACGTTAAACCGAGGCCCCATCTGCTCTCTTAAGTGAACGTAAAAGATCCCATGGCACTATTTCAAAGAAGAACAGGGGAGTTATCCCTGGTGTCCTGGTCAATATTTATCCCTCAATCAACATAACAAAAAAACAGATTACCAAAGCAAAATACTGCGGATGCTGGAATCTGGAATAGAATCAGAAAATACTGGAAATCTCAGCAGGTCAGGCAGCATCTGTGGAGAGGGAGCAGAGATAACATTTCGGGTCGATGACCCTTCATTAGAATATATTAAAAAAACAGATTATCTGGTCATTATCACATTGCTGTTTGTGGATGCTTGCTTGTGCGCAAATGGACGTGCTTATTTGTACTGCAAAAATGGCCGACATGCTCCACCCTTTGTTTCTGATTGGTCCCCTTGGAGGATAAGCCACACCCTAAAGTTTCACAGGAATGTGTAACTGGAACCGCCCATCTCACGGTCTCTCTGACTTTGCAAATTGTAACTCGATCCACTTTGACTTCCTGAAGTCTCCTGCAGCCTCCACCGCTCTCGGGACCACGCCCGCCACTCTCGGTCTCGGGCCCACGCCCGCCACTCTCGGTCTCGGCCTCACGCCCGCCGCTCTCGGTCTCGGGCCCACGCCCGCCACTCTCGGTCTCGGCCTCACGCCCGCCACTCTCGGTCTCGGGACCACGCCCGCCGCTCTCGGTCTCGGCCTCACGCCCGCCGCTCTCGGTCTCGGCCTCACGCCCGCCGCTCTCGGCCTCGGGCCCTCGCCCGCCTCTCTCGGTCTCGGGACCACGCCCGCCGCTCTCGGTCTCGGGCCCACGCCCGCCGCTCTCGGGACCACGCCCGCCGCTCTCGGTCTCGGGTCCACGCCCGCCGCTCTCGGTCTCGGGACCACGCCCGCCGCTCTCGGTCTCGGGACCACGCCCGCCGCTCTCGGGACCACGCCCGCCGCTCTCGGTCTCGGGCCCTCGCCCGCCACTCTCGGTCTCGGGCCCTCGCCCGCCACTCTCGGTCTCGAGCCCACGCCCGCCACTCTCGGTCTCGGGCCCTCGCCCGCCACTCTCGGTCTCGGGCCCTCGCCCGCCACTCTCGGTCTCGAGCCCACGCCCGCCGCTCTCGGTCTCGGGCCCTCGCCCGCCACTCTCGGTCTCGGGTCCACGCCCGCCACTCTCGGTCTCGGGCCCTCGCCCGCCACTCTCGGTCTCGGGCCCTCGCCCGCCACTCTCGGTCTCGGGCCCTCGCCCGCCACTCTCGGTCTCGAGCCCACGCCCGCCGCTCTCGGTCTCGGGCCCTCGCCCGCCACTCTCGGTCTCGGGCCCTCGCCCGCCACTCTCGGTCTCGAGCCCACGCCCGCCGCTCTCGGGACCACGCCCGCCGCTCTCGGTCTCGGGCCCTCGCCCGCCACTCTCGGTCTCGGGCCCTCGCCCGCCACTCTCGGTCTCGAGCCCACGCCCGCCGCTCTCGGTCTCGGGCCCTCGCCCGCCACTCTCGGTCTCGGGCCCTCGCCCGCCACTCTCGGTCTCGAGCCCACGCCCGCCGCTCTCGGTCTCGGGCCCTCGCCCGCCACTCTCGGTCTCGGGTCCACGCCCGCCACTCTCGGTCTCGGGCCCTCGCCCGCCACTCTCGGTCTCGGGTCCACGCCCGCCACTCTCGGTCTCGGGCCCTCGCCCGCCACTCTCGGTCTCGGGCCCTCGCCCGCCGCTCTCGGTCTCGAGCCCACGCCCGCCGCTCTCGGTCTCGGGCCCTCGCCCGCCACTCTCGGTCTCGGGTCCACGCCCGCCACTCTCGGTCTCGGGCCCTCGCCCGCCACTCTCGGTCTCGGCCTCACGCCCGCCGCTCTCGGTCTCGGGCCCACGCCCGCCGCTCTCGGTCTCGGGCCCACGCCCGCCGCTCTCGGTCTCGGGCCCTCGCCCGCCACTCTCGGTCTCGGGTCCACGCCCGCCACTCTCGGTCTCGGCCTCACGCCCGCCACTCTCGGTCTCGGGCCCACGCCCGCCGCTCTCGGTCTCGGGCCCTCGCCCGCCACTCTCGGTCTCGGGCCCTCGCCCGCCGCTCTCGGTCTCGGCCTCACGCCCGCCGCTCTCGGTCTCGGGCCCTCGCCCGCCGCTCTCGGTCTCAGGACCCACGCCCGCCGCTCTCGGTCTCGGGCCCTCGCCCGCCGCTCTCGGTCTCGGGACCACGCCCGCCGCTCTCGGTCTCGGGCCCTCGCCCGCCGCTCTCGGTCTCGGGCCCTCGCCCGCCGCTCTCGGTCTCAGGACCCACGCCCGCCACTCTCGGTTTCGGGCCCTCGCCCGCCACTCTCGGTCTCGGCCTCACGCCCGCCACTCTCGGTCTCGGGCCCACGCCCGCCGCTCTCGGTCTCGGGCCCACGCCCGCCGCTCTCGGGACCACGCCCGCCGCTCTCGGTCTCGGGACCACGCCCGCCGCTCTCGGTCTCGGGTCCACGCCCGCCGCTCTCGGTCTCGGGCCCACGCCCGCCGCTCTCGGTCTCGGCCTCACGCCCGCCACTCTCGGTCTCGGGCCCACGCCCGCCGCTCTCGGTCTCGGGACCACGCCCGCCGCTCTCGGTCTCGGGACCACGCCCACCGCTCTCGGGACCACGCCCGCCGCTCTCGGTCTCGGGACCACGCCCGCCGCTCTTGGTCTCGGGACCACGCCCGCCACTCTCGGTCTCGGCCTCACGCCCGCCACTCTCGGTCTCGGGCCCACGCCCGCCACTCTCGGTCTCGGCCTCACGCCCGCCACTCTCGGTCTCGGGCCCACGCCCGCCGCTCTCGGTCTCGGACCCTCGCCCGCCGCTCTCGGTCTCGGGACCACGCCCGCCGCTCTCGGTCTCGGGACCACACCCGCCGCTCTCGGTCTCGGCCTCACGCCCGCCGCTCTCGGTCTCGGACCCTCGCCCGCCGCTCTCGGTCTCGGACCCTCGCCCGCCGCTCTCGGTCTCGGGACCACACCCGCCGCTCTCGGTCTCGGCCTCACGCCCGCCGCTCTCGGTCTCGGGACCACGCCCGCCGCTCTCGGTCTCGGCCTCACGCCCGCCGCTCTCGGTCTCGGGCCCACGCCCGCCGCCCTCGGTCTCGGGACCACGCCCGCCGCTCTCGGTCTCGGGACCACGCCCGCCGCTCTCGGGACCACGCCCGCCGCTCTCGGTCTCGGGCCCACGCCCGCCGCCCTCGGTCTCGGGACCAAGCCCGCCGCTCTCGGGACCACGCCCGCCGCCCTCGGTCTCGGGCCCACGCCCGCCGCCCTCGGTCTCGGGACCACGCCCACCGCTCTCGGTCTCGGGCCCACGCCCGCCGCCCTCGGTCTCGGGACCAAGCCCGCCGCTCTCGGGACCACGCCCACGCCCGCCGCTCTCGGGCCACCATGCCGGCCAAGAGGGAGGGAGTCAGAATCTGAGGTCCTGTTTCTCGGAACCACGTTCATGGAATGATTCAGGCGGGGAGGAGGGCGGAGCTTGACAGGGGTTGGGGCTTGCCACCTGTCGGTCAAAAACGTGCAGAATGGGTGGGGGGAGGCGGGGCTTGACAGATGCCTGTCTGTCAAAAAAAGTGCAGTACAAATAGTTACATTGTGTGCAAATTGGTTGTCGCGTTTGTTATGTTCTTACGTAATGTAAGAAACATAAGAAATAGGAGCAGGAGTAGGCCATTTGGCCCCTCGGGCTGATCTGATCATGGACTCAGCTCCACTTCCCCGCCCGCTCCCCATAACTCCTTATCCCCTTACATTACAACAGTGATTACTCTTCAAAAGTAGTAAAGCGCTTTGCTGTCAAGCGTTTGAGACATCTGGTGGTCGTGAAAGTGGCTAATTAAATCCAAGTCTTTCTTTTCTAAGGCACTGCCAGCCCTGTCAAGCATTGCTATGATTTGATTGTCTTGCTTAGCAGAAAGCCAAGGGTGCACAATACAAAGGAAACATTGTTTCTCACTTCACTTGCATTTTGCACAAACACAGGACCAAAAGTTTGTTCTGAGCCGATTATTAAAGAGTTTCTCAATTACTGGCGCTTTCATTTATTTTAGTAGAAAACACAAAGCAGCGTTTGGACTTCAGGGCAATGCATGTGAAAGGATTCTGCTGCCCCGTGTGGGCTGTGGCCTGTTTAATATATATTCAAAATGATGTAACCATTGACAATGAAATGATTTAACAGAGTGTTGTAAGAATTACATGAGTCAAAACTTTTGGTATAAATGTTGCTAAAGATGTAAATACGTTGGGTTGTCTGATTTCTATATACCGCTCATCACCTGGTTATTCGGCTGCGTCACACTGCCAATATCAGCTTGACACCAGCTCTGCCTCAAATGGAATTTAGCGATAAGGGGCTCTGTGCGTGCATCTTTGGATGCATACAGAGAGCTCCACTCTCTGGATGGCTAATTCTTGGTCTAGGAGAGTGTGAGTGGTAATGTCAACCATTTAACCATAGAGTCATAGAATCTTGCAACACAGAAGGAATCCATTAGACCCATCGTGTCTGTGCTGGCTCTTTGAAAGATTTATCCAATTAGTTCCACTTCCCTATTTTTTCCACAAAGGCCAGTAAATTTTCCCTTTCCAAGCATATATCTAATTCCCTGTTAAAAGTTACTATGGAATCTCCTTCCACCAGCCTTTCAGGCAGTGCATTTCAGATCGTTAAAAAAATGCATTATTTTTTTTCCTCATCTCCCCTATTGGCCCAGAGCTTCCAGCCTTCCTGGGTCTATACGGAGTGTGTACGGACCCGGGAAGGTATCACAAAAGCCGATTTTCAGCGCACCAGCTTTTCCGATTTCTACATCTCGGGAGCGAGGACATTTACAAGGGCAAGATTGCGGGATTTACCCATATCTTGCCCAGCAAATGTCTTCAAAACTCTTGCGCCTGATAAAAGCAGGAGCATAGCCTACGGTTACAGGCATAAAAGAGTTTGAAAACACACTTAAAACATAAAAAAAATTTAAAAAACACATTTTATTTTTAAAAACCCTGCCCACTACGTTAAATTTATTTTAAACCATAATTAAAAAAACTCAGAAATTTTTTTTTTCTCTAAGATATTTATTAACTTTAATTTCAATTAATTTTAATTATGTGAGGTATGTTTTTTTATTTTTTGTTTGGTGTTATTGTGTTTGTTTTTTTTTCTCAATTAATAGCAATGAGAACTCGTAGATACGGAGCTCCCAATGCTATTAATTGAGAATACTGTACCTGATTGGTTGAGCAGTCACACGTGACTGCATCTTCTGGGTGGGCCTGGAGGACGGGAGCACGCTTTGCAGCACGGGAAGAGAAGGCCTCCCCACCAAAATCCCACACTCCTCCGGGACCACCAGGTACTTTCGGAAAAATTCTCCGATCGGAGGCGTTCGTCCAAAAGAAGCCTCCAACCGGAATTTCAGTGTTTTTTTTGCCAATGATCTTAAATCTGTGTGCCCTGATTACCAACCTACCTGCTAGTGGTAACAGTTTCTCCTTATGTATGCCATCAAAACCCCTCATAGTTTTATTATAATATACTATACTATTATAACATAATAATATTGAAAGATATGTTTATAAAGTATCCAACTGGTCTAATGAACTAAATGAACACTTATAAAATGAGCCATTGCAGCAGACTGAAGTTATACTTCGCTTGGTGAGAGGCCCAAGGCATCATCATTTCCACAGAGGCTCTTCATGTCTCCCACTGTAACCTCAGCGGACGATCTTGGAGAAATGGTTCAAATAGCCATCTACGTTGGGGTTTTTTCTGCGGCAGATGCCGATCTTCCGCCAACGTTACGGCAGGAGATTAGGGAACCCTCGTGGAACATTAACCCCATGGTCTCATGTAAGTTGTTGTTGTATCTCTCCCCGCCGTTCACTTGGGAGTGAGATCACTAAGTTGATTCCAGACTTACAAAGGGTCATTGTCCCAGTGTGCACCTCGCTCTGTGTAATTTTACGGTAAAAGGCGGTGGACAAGGTTCCCCATACCTGGAAAATTAGCCTCTTGCTGTTGCTTTTGCATGAATGAACATGCTAAACTGCTGAGCAGCCTGTTGAAAGGAGAGTACAGTGGGCCAGAAAGTATCCAGGACACGATCTTGACGGTTACCGAATATGACACCAGGGTGGCGAACAGTCTGGTTCAGCCTCAGACAGAAGTTGGGGAGAGGGATGGAGTCAGTGGCTTGGGAACGGATTTTGTGGCAGGGACCGAAGCCATTGTTTTCAGTCCCGGCCACAAACTCCGTTCCCCAGCCACTGACTTCATCCCTCTCCCCAACTTCTGTCTGAGGCTGAACCAGACTGTCCGCAACCTTTTGGCGTCATATTTGACCCCGAAATGAGCTTCCGACCACTTATCCGCAGCATAACTTAGCCCTCCTATTTCCACCTCCGTAACTGCCCATCTCTACCCTTGTCTCAGCTCATCTGCTGCTGAAGCCCTCATCCATGCCTTTGTTAACTCTAGACTTGACTATTCCAATGCACTCCTGGCTGGCCTCCCACAGTCTACCCTACGTAAATTAGAGACGACTCGGCTGTCCATGTCCTAACTTGCACCAAGTCTCCTCTATGCTCGCTGGCCTACACTGGTTTCCAGTTAAGCAATGCCTGGATTTCAAAATTCTCATCCGTCTATTTAAAGCCCTCCGTGGCTTCACCCCTCCCCATCTCTGTAATCTCCTTCAGCCTCACAACCCCACCCCACCCCCCCCGAGATGTCTGCGTTCCTCTAATTCTGCCCTCTTAAACATCCCTGTTATAATTGCTCCACCATTAGTGGCCATGCCTTCTGTTGCCTAGGCCTCAAGCTCTGGAACTCCCTGCCTAAACCTCTCCACCTCTCTACTTCTCTTTCCTCCTTCAAGACGCTCCTTAAAACATACCTCTTTGACCAAGCTTTTGGTCACCTGACCTAATTTTTACTTATGCAGCTTGGTGTCAAATTTCTTAGCTCATAACAGGCCTGTGAAGTGCCTTGCGACATTTCACTATGTTAAAGGCGCTATATAAATACAAGTTGTTGTTTTTTCGCCAGGCTCGCACTCACTGATGACCTCCAGCCCTGCAGTACGCAGGGTCAGTGGAAGAACATTTGATTTGCATGGGACTGGTGGGTTCCCACGCCACCATCAACACATCTAGGGTACCCGCCTGCTCCACACCGCTGGAAACTCACCGCGGTGCCCGTCTCTTTTCCGGGAGACTAGCCCCGTCCTCCCTACCCAGGAAACATGTTTCACAGCTCTCCTTGGCTCCCTTACCAAGGGGCCGAAAGTCAAATTTTGTTTTTCAACCTTTATCTTCTGAGATCCGCCCTTGTGGGACCCACTTTTTCTTATTCATTCATCGGATGTGGGCATCTTTGGCATTTATTGCCCAAAGTTATGATGGGATTAGACAGGTTAGATGTAATAAGAATGTTCTCGATGTTGGGGAATTCCAGAACCAGGGATCACAGTCTAAGGATAAGGGGTAAGCCATTTAGGACCGAGATGAGGAGAAACTTCTTCACTCAGAGAATTGTGAGCCTGTGGAATTCTCTACCACAGAAAGTTGTTGAGGCCAGTTCGTTAGATATATTCAAAAGGGAGTTAGATGTGGCCCTTACGGCTAAAGGGATCAGGGGGTATGGAGAGAAAGCAGGAATGGGGTATTGAAGTTGCATGATCATATTGAATGGTGGTGCAGGCTCGAAGAGCCGAATAGCCTACTCCTGCATCTCTTTTCTGTGTTTCTATGTTTCTATCCCTAATTACCCTTGAGAAGGTGGTGGTGAGCTGCTGCCTTGAACCATAGAGGGCAGTTAAGAGTCAACCACATTGCTGTGGGTCTGGAGTCACATATAGTCCTGATTGGGTAAGGACGGCAGATTTCCTTCCCTAAAGGACCTTTGTGAACCAGATGGGTTTTTACGACAACCCGGTAGTATCATGGTCACCATTACTGATACTAGCTTTTTATTCCAGATTTATTTGATTAACTGAATTTAAATTCCCCAGCTGCCGTGGTGGGTCTCTGGATCATTAGTCCAGGCCTCTGGATTACTAGTCCTGAGTTACCTCTTTTCAATTTGCATTGGCAAATTTTTGAAGTCAGCATATTGGTTTCATTTGTTCACAGCCATATTGAGTGATCTGTCTAAAATCCTACCCTGCAATAGTAATGAACAAAACTCTTTTGTTGAACTGTCTGACACCCATACACTGCCTAATCACTTTGCTGTGTACATTATTAGTTGTTTTATGAGTTCAAATACCGAGCAGTTGCTTCACAGATTTTGTTGAGATATTGAAAGACTTTTTCCCATTCCAATCACAAATATTGTGCTGGAGAGAATTGTTATTACACTAACAGTTTCCTGATTAACGCTCTTCACTGCTACCTATACAAGATTTTCTGTGAGGAAAACCACAGGAGATCCATTAGTGTATTTAAATGTTGTACATTATTAATACAACACTATATTAGAGTGTCAGCAAATTAGTAATGCCCCCTTTGACCTGTGAGAAGAGGCAGTGCACAGAATGTGAATAAGGACCTTGTATTGTCATGCATTTTAACTAATGTATATTTCCAAAACTTGCAAGCCAACCTAGTGATTCTATTGCAAAATACTGCGGATGCTGGAAATCTGAAATTAAAACATAAAATGCTGGAAATACTCAGCGGGTCAGGCAGCATCTGTGGAGAGAGAAACAGAGTTAACGTTTCAGGTCGATGACCCTTCATCAGAACTGGAAAAACTTCAAGATAGAACAGGTTTTTTAGCAAGTGCAGGGGCAGGGAAAGGGAGAAGGGGGAAAGAACAAAAGGGAAGGTCTGTGATAGGGTGGAAGGCAGGAGAGATTAGAGACAAAAGGGATGATGGTACAAGGCAAAAGAAGATGGTAAAGGGGCAAGTTAAGAAACAAAAGGTGAGTCTAGATGAGGTGTAAATGGAAATGGCAGAATCATCATCAGCTGTCATGGAAAAGAGAGAAAAAAAATGAAAAAAAGAGAAAGGAAAGATGAGGTGCTGAGCTTACATTGAGCTTTGTTGGAACAATGTAGGAGGCCGAGGACAGAGAGGTCAGAGTGGAAGTGGAGCGGAGAATTAAAGTGACAGGTGACCAATAGCTCGGGGTCACGCTTACAGACTGAACGGAGATGTTCAGCAAAGCAGTCACCCAATCTGCGTTTGGTCTCTTCAATGTAGAGAAGACCGCATCATAGCCTATTGATTCTTTTTTTTTTACTCGATCTCTGTAAAGGTGCTGTCAAATATGTACATCAGTCTAAAAATCTACTAGGCCTGCAATATTAATAAATGTATGGCCACAATACTCTACTATCTACATATCTTCTTTAGTGAGCCCAAAAACCAAACATCCAGCCTTGTACATGCCACTTAAAAACACCACCTTTCCAAGATGCAAAATGTGAAATTCTGTTTAACTTGGCAACGATGCAGACAAATACTCAAAGTAAAGCTTCAAAGACAGCTCCCACTAACAGAATCTGGTGGCTGGAGCATTTTATTACAAAGAGCTGCAGTTACAAAATACTGCCGTGGTGGTTATCTGTTTAAGTTATTCCATGGCTACCACAAGTGACTCCAATATCGCTGGAATTGTTCTTCGACAATTGAACCGATTTAATACTTCACAATATTTTGTCGCCGGAAGAAGCAAGGAGTGTTGCCATAACTATTTCATCCATTAGCTTACCATTTGTTTCTGGGAATATTTATTGTATTTGTCTAGATACAGTCATCCATATACAGACATATCTAGTTAATCAGAAGTCATCAAATAGAACTGGGTCAACCATTTATGGCCCCTTCAGTGAGGAAGATTAAATTGATGTCACTTTGTGTTAGTTTGGTTGCTGTGGTACTTAACATCATTGCATTGATTACTCAGCCGCTGCTCAGGATAACAGTGGGGTGGGGAAAGGCAAAACATAAAACCAATTTCCGAATCACTCAGTCCCAATAAACTAGTCGGTTTGCATCTTTTCGAAGTAGATATCCCATAATACTGCTGTTAGAATATTTGTGCTCTGTATTGCAAAAGAGCACACATTATTAGTAATTGAAAAAACTACTAACCTCCCTTCTAAATGTTCTATCGTACGAGCTGTCAATATTTTAAATGTATGAAGAAACATTTAATGTGTATCTGAATTTCTTCTGAGCCTCAGTGAAGGATTGCATTCAAATACAGGGCCAGGGTGAAGTAATTTCTAGAGAAAGGAACAGATTGGCATCCTTAAAGTGTCACTGAACAAATATGTTGATTGCTCATTACGTGAGTGGAGTAAATGACACAGATACAATTTCAACAATTCCTTATTGATTAAAATGAAGACAGCCATGTACTGCATTTCACAGCAGTCCAAAGTGAGGGCTGCAACAAAGGAACTCAACAAAGGTTTTTAAACAGGCCAGCATCATTAGAAATGTCTTCATTGCAAGTCTTCAGTCACTGTTGAGGGACAAACACAGGAGAGTTTCCTGGGTGCTTGCAGAGCAGCCGATATTGTAATTTATGTGACAGTAATGTACTATCCAAGGGAAATCTGTGCTGAAATTGTCCGTAGTATGATCCGTTACTAAATGACAGTAATCATTGCTGTGAATACTAAGCAGCCTATTCTGCCAGCAGTCAGGACCTCATGCTTTTTCTTATCTGCAGAAATATTTTTTGCTATTAAGTATTTTATTGAGGTTCATAAGGACATTACACTTTTTATTTTCACATTATGCTAGTTGGCTGAGCACTTTTAGCCAAATAACTTGTCTCTTTATTATCAACCTGTCCCTACCTTCCTTTTCTCCTCAGTTCATGGATGTGGCCAATCAGCCCTTCTTTGCGTGTTTTATCGTTGGGGCGGTCTCAAATCCCACTATAACCAGTGTGAAACTCTTCACCGCTGATCCTATAGAGGATTGTTGCAGTAATATCGCTGCACAGCTCAAGGATGCAAATCTGTTTCCTTCTCTAGAAATGAGTAAATCTAGGCACAGTACTTAAATCTTCCACTCACCGATACCCAGTAGCAATTTGAAAGACCCTCGGCGAAGTTTCAGATAGACACTGGATTTTGCTGGTGCTCAAAGGGTGGGTTCGGAAGTGGGTCCACTGTCAAAATCTAAAAGATTGGCAGAGGGTCTGGATCCCGCTATGATCCCACTGTGATCCCGCTTTATAGACTCGACACTAAGGGGCGGGTGGGCTAAATGAAATAGTTAAGAGGGTGTTTAAAGATACTTAAACAACATTTTACCATCTACTTACCATTTCTCCAGCATTTCGATGACTTTCACGGCACTTGGGGATCACATCAGGTAAGTAGGTCAGGTTTTCAATGACTCTCCATTGCTCTGAATAGTGGCAGCTGAAAACGTGATATAACAGCTCCCATCTCACAGCTGTTCACTTTCCAATGTTAGAAGCTGGAGCCTTCAGGATTTGGAATACACTTTTCAGCTTTATGCAGTTTAGATGTGTTTGGAGTATACTCTCTATCCACTGTCACCTCCTTGGAACAACCGCTCTCACCGTTGACAGATCGCTTCTGTCATCTCAACTTCAGCTGCCATCTATTCCATCAGCATCAGTGCTCTTGAAAAACTCTCACCTTGTTCCTCAAAATCCACCATGATCAACCTCAACACCAACATCACCAGATGCACCAGCGACACTAACAACAACATCAAACTTCTCCGCAATCACCTGATGCTGCACAGTACAGAGAGCATCAGCACCTGACCACTTGCTGTCCAAGGGGCCAGATTTACTTCACTTGACACGGTACACCCTGGCTGCCACATGATGCGTCAGGTTGGCACCACTCCACACCAGCACCACAAAGCATCCCTGCAATGCCCAAGCCATTCCTTTGACACTCATCACCATTGCGGGGGTTACCATTATGTCTCACCATTCACTGCAACTCACTAAGCCACTCCCAAAGATGCACACAAATCACTCCAAGAATATAAAGTGTTGAAAATAAAGATTTCAATGTTTGACAACACATTAACAAAAACTTTACATGAACATTGGCTAAAAGACCCAAGTGCCTACCCTTGTGTGTTGTTAGTTGGTATGATTGGACTAGGATGAGGAGGAGTGTGAGGAGTGGCTACTGAGATAGGGAAGTGATAATGTGGATAGAGAGGGATGGATGGGTGGAGGTGCAAGGTAAGTTGATATGAGTAAGGGATGTGCAGAATTAGGGCAGGGAAGGCAGTGTGATGGGGATGTGATGAGTGGCACAGCAGGATGAGGTTGAATGTGGCTTTGCAGTAACGTTTCGTGATCTACTGAGATCATTGAAAGGTTGGCACCACTGCAGCCTGGTCCTCCGGACAACATCCCTGCTTGTGCCTTCCTGTGTAATGTGCAATCGGGCTGTGTTGATCTCCTGGGGAGGTCTCTTCCTCCCATTGCAAGGGAAGAGAACCTCCCTGCATACTGTGACTCCCTCCATAAGCTTATAGAGGGAGTGCTGGGAGAATTTGGGTGCAGCCATGCACCTGTGTGCAGTGCTTGCCAGTGTTTGTGACACCTCAATGCTGCAGAACACTGACAGCACAGCTGGCAAAATCAATGTGGGCCAGGGTCTCTTTAAGGAAACCGGCTGGTGACACGTCATAAAATGATTACATCAGACACGCTTCCTTTTAATTGGCTGGGAACCTCGCAGGGCGGGCTTAACAAGCCCAATCAATGGAAGGTTCTTCACACAGAGCAGGATGTCGCCGAGAGCAGAGTCGCAGTCCGCCAGTTACCTCGGCCGCACTGAACCAGCCTCGGTTGGCAAAATCCAGGCTTTCATCATTCATTTCAAACATACTGTTGCTTTACCTTGGACTCCTAACCTTATGCGTCATCAAAGCTCTTTGATTTTTTTTAACAGTTAAACAGAACTCTTCCCTTTATCTTTAAGAACAAAGTTCAGCGTATATCTGTACCCATCACTATCCATATATATTTCTGTTTCTTTCACAGTTTAGTCTGGTGAATTCTACAATGAGAAATCCCTATCTGTACATAATATTGTGTCTACATGTAACAAGTACTAACATATAGGGCTCAATTTTCCCCAAAGCCGTTTAGGAATAATGGGTTATGGGGAGCGGGCACGGAAGTGGACCCGAGTCCATAATCGGATCAGCCATGATCTCATTAAATGGCGGAGCAGGCTCGAGGGCCGAATGGCCTACCCCTGCTCCTATTTCTTATGTTTTTATGTTTTTTGCCGTACTTGAAGAGTTACGCCCATTTTTTTGGGGGGCCAACTGCGCCAAAAAAAAAATCATCCAACTTTCCCCATTTGAATTGTTGATTTTGGCACCGCCTAGTTTTGGGGGTGGAGCCTAAGATCTGCGCCAAAAAGATCGGGTTGCCAGGGTAACGAGGGACACACTGCGGGCTGAGGCTGGAAAGTGAGCTGTGGCCAGCTCACAGCAACCTGCACAAACACTTTGCACATTGCAGCATTAAATTATTAAAGAGTTTATGCCAAAAGTCTAGCCCCCCTCCCTCCCGCCCCCTTCCGGTGCCGGTTGCTGCTCCTAGCCCTGGCCCAAAGACCTCCCCCCTCCCCCCTCACCTCTCTCCTCTCCCCTCCCTCTCTCCTCTCTCCTCTCCCCTCCCTCTCTCCCCTCTCTCCTCTCTCCTCTCCCCTCTCCCCTCTCTCCTCTCCCCTCTCCCCCCCACCTCTCTCCCTCTCTGCTGCTGCTGCCCAGGCCGTGGAACTGCATCTACTGTACTGATTCTCTTACCTGTGCTGATTTTGTTAACTGTCCAGAAGGTTTTTCCAGAGTGGTCACACACGCCGTCCTAAAACAAATTGGAGTGAATCGGAGCTGGCCAAACTTGTTTAAATGGCCAGAATTGGCGCGGGTGGCAAGTTATGCCCTCAATGAGGTAAAAAAAATCGCAGCCTAAAAAAATCCTATCTAAGTGAATTATGCTCGTGCAAAAACTTTGGGGAAACTTGGAGATTTTAATTTACTCCAAAAAAAAATGGTGCACGCTAAAAAAACAGCACAGATAATTGGGGAAAATTGAACCCATTGTCTTCACCTTTAGACTGTTTCATATAGATTTATACTGTGTACTCAAATAGGTTTCCATATTTCCAGCAAGCTCAAGGTTAAATTTCATTTTTCATAAATCTTTTATAAAGGTTACTTCTAAGATATGAACTTAATGTTCAGACTTCATTCATGTATTATTATGGGCAATTTTATTGTTCATTCATTCTATGATCATTGTTCATATTTAAATAAAAGTAACTTTTACTACTAAAGAACTGAAATTGGCTGCTTCAAATAAGTGTTTCGTTGATTAACAAGCAGTATATTGAGTTATATTGAGTCGACAGCACAGAAACAGGCCATTCAGCCCAACTGGTCTATGCCGGCGTTTATGCTCCACACGAGCCTCCTCCCACCCCTCTTCATCTAACCCTGTCAGTATTTCTATATGATTATCCACATTTTTATAAAGGCTGAAGATCTACTTACATATATTAACTAAGGGATACAAGTGTGTGAACATTAACTAGCTGAGCATTGATGAAGTGGGAACCTCATCATCATCGGCAGTCCCTCAGGATCGAGGAAGACTTGCTTCCACTCTTAGCATGAGTTCTCAGGTGGCTGAACAGTCCAATACGAGAACCACAGACTCTGTCACAGGTGGGACAAATAGTCGTTGAGGGGAAGGGTGGGCAGGGAGCCTGGTTTGCCGCACGCTCCTTCCGCTGCCTGCGTTTGATTTCTGCACGCTCTCGGCGGCGATACTCGAGGAGCTCAGCGCCCTCCCGGATGCATTTCCTCCACTTAGGGCGATCTATGGCCAAGGACTCCCAGGTGTCAGTGGGGATGTCGCACTTTATCAGCGAGGCTTTGAGGGTGTCCTTGTAATGTTTCCTCTGCCCACCTTTGGCTCGTTTGCCATAGACGAGTTCCAAGTAGAGCGCTTGCTTTGGGAGTCTCATGTCTGCCATGCGAACTATGTGGCCTGCCCAGCAGAGCTGATCAAGTGTGGTCAGTGCTTCAATGCTGGGGATGTTGGCCTGGACGAGGACGCTAATGTTGGTGTGTCTATCCTCCCAGGGGATTTGCAGGATCTTGCAGAGACATTGCTGGTGGTATTTCTCCAGCGACTTGAGATGTCCATTGTACATGGTCCACGTCTCTGAGCCATAAAGGAAGGCAGGTATTAATATGGTCTTGTAGACCATGAGCTTGCTGACAGTTTTGAGGGACTGATCTTCAAACACTCTCTTCCTCAGGCAGCCGAAGGCTGCACTGGCGCACTGGAGGCGGTGTTGGATCTCGTCGTCAATGCCTGTTCTTGTTGATAGGAGGCTCCCGAGATAAGGGAATTGGTCCACATTGTCCAGGGCCGCGCCGTGGATCTTGATGTCTGGGAGCAGTGCTGTGCAGCTGTGATATGTTCACAGAGCACAAGCACACATAGCTTCCAACATGGCAGGCAGCTCGCTCTTGGAAGCCTCCGGAATCTGCCTGGTTCTGTTTATTATTAACTCTACAGTTGCAGTACACAATATGTCCACATCCACAGTGAGGCGCTACAAACATTACAACCTTACAGACATTACACTTCTCCCTCCTTAATGAAGAAGTTATTATAACAAACATCATACATAACTTTCATGTTTATACATAACACAGGATATAAACTTATTTTTTTTTCCATATTTACAAATTTAACTTTTACCACTTGTTTTCTGTTTCGAAGAGGATACCTTCGCTCGTGAACAGAACCTTCCAAACATGGTGCCGAATCTAAACTCATTCGAGGCTCATCCTGAGGAACGTTTTCCTCCGCGGAATTTCCTTGATTTTCATTTGAACTCACTCTAACTTCAGGCTCTTTGTTTTCCTGACTCGGATTCAGACTTTCATTCTGATTCTCTCCTGGATTTGTTTCCAGTACATTGGATTTAGGATTTGTATCAAAACTATCTGATGAGTCAGAAATAATTTAATCATTCCCACCTTCAACTCTTTCCATGTCTGCAGGTAACATATGATCAATATGAACAAACCTAACCTGTCCATTATCAAACATCTTTACCAAATATGTGCGAGGACCACATATCTTCACCACTCTTCCTGGTAACCACCTTAACCATTTATGGTGATGGTTCTTCACTCTCACCTTCTGGTTTAATTTCACATTTCTCTCTTTTACTCTACCTCTATTATGATTCTCTTTCTGTCTTAATTGTGTCTCTTCTACGGACTGTGCCAAATTTGGCTTTAATAACGAGAATCTGGTTCGTGGCTGTCGTTTGAGAAACAACTCTGCTGGTGTTCTACCAGTAGTTGTATGAGGAGTATTTCGATATGAAATCAAAATATTAGCCAATTTGTGATCCAATGACAACTGTCGTTTCCTTGGATTTGGATCTAACATTTGTTTTATGAGGAAACGTTTTATAATTTGTACAGTGCACTCTGCTGCACTATTTGAAGCAGGATGGTATGGTGGAACCTTGGTATGTTTCACACCATTTTTGCTCGTAAACTGTGCAAATTCTTCTGAAGGAAATTGTGGTCCATTATCCGAAAGAATCTCTTCAGGGAGGCCAAATGAAGAAAATAATTTTTGTAAAATGTCCAATGTTTTACTTGTTGTTATTTTCCACATTGGAAACACCTCAACCCACTTCGAATGGCTATCAATCACAATGAACAATTGTTGTCCTTCTAACTCAGCAAAATCAATATGTAGCCTTTGCCACACCCTGGGAGGCCATTTCCATGGCTGTAATGGTACTGGTGGTGGTTGCTTGCTTACCGATTGACATGCCGTACACTGACTCATGATGTACTCTATATCTTTATCAAGACCTAGCCACCATAAATAACTGCGTGCAAAACTCTTGGTCAAGCATATTCCCAAGTGCTGGTAATGGAGGTCTCCTAATAATTTGGACCTGAATTTATTTGGTATAACCACTCTTGCACCCCACATGATACAATCTTTATCGACTGATAATTCATTCCTACGAATGAAGAATGGATGTGTATCTTTGTCTGTTACCTGGTTTGACCATCCATTTGCAATATAATCATACACCTTTGACATCACTGGGTCACGTTTGTTTGCTCTACCAATCTCTTCAGCTGTGACTGGCAGTTCATCAATGTATGAAAAATAAAACACTTCTTCCCTATCAGGTGTAACTTATGATGGGGAAGGCAATCTAGACATTGCATCAGCATTATTGTGATCAGCTGATCATCTGTATTCAATATCATATGTATATGCTGACAAAATCAAAGCCCATTTCTGCATTCGGGCTGCAGCTAATGTTGGAACTGGGGACTTTGGATGGAGGATTCCTGTTAGGGGCTTATGGTCCGTAACGATGGTAAACTTATGACCATACAAGTATTTGTGAAACTTCTTGACCCCAAAAATTAATGCCAAAGCTTCCCTTTCAATTTGCGCATAAGTACTCTCACTGGCACTGAGAGTGCGTGAAGTAAAAGCAATTGGTCTCTCCTCCCCACTACGTGATACATGAGAGATTACTGCCCCAACACCATACGGAGAGGCATCACATGCTAGCTTAATCTCCTTAGATATGTCATAGTGCACTAACATGGTGCTCTCTACCAATTTGCTTTTACACTCCTTGAATGCTATATCGCGTTCTTTTGACCAATTCCAATGGACCTGTTTTTTCAAAAGTTCATTCAGTGGATGTAATACTGTAGCCAAATTTGGTAGGAACTTCCCATAATAGTTCAAAAGACCCAAGAATGAATGAAGTTCAGTGACATTCCTGGGAGTGGGTGCATTTCTAATTGCATCCAATTTTTCCATGGTTGGATGTAAACCATCTTTGTCTACTCTGTACCCTAAGTACTCCACTGAGTTTTTAAATAACTCACACTTATGAGCAGACACTCGTACTCTGTGCTTCTCTAGCCGTTTGAGGATTTCATTCAATATGTTATGAATTTGCCTATTTGGTGCTGAAATTAGTATGTCATCCAAATAACATACTACCCCTTCAATACCTTGCAAAATCTGGTTCATCACCCCTTGGAATATGGCAGGGGCGGAAGACACTCCAAACGGTAGCCCATTAAATTGGTATAGGCCTAGATGAGTATTTATAGTCAAACATGACTTGGACTCCTCATCTAGTTCAAGCTATACGTAGGCATTCGTAAAGATCCAGTTTTGAGAAGATCTGACCACCTGTCAGTGTTGTGAACAAATCTTCTATATTCGGCAATGTATTGGGGACATTACCCTCGAGAACCTGGCTTACGGTTACTTTATAATCACCACACAATCTTACCTTACCATCGGACTTAGGTACAACAACAATGGGTGTAGCCCAATTACATCGATCTATCTTACAAATAATGTTCTCAGTCTCTAATCTTTTGAGTTCTTGCTCAACTTTCTCCTTGAGTGCATATGGTACGGAACGTGGCTTGTAGTAAACCGATCTAGCGTCCTTCTGTACCCTGACACTCGCCTGAAGCCTTGGATCAGACTGCCCGTTTCGCAGAACACCTTCGGATACTTCTTGATAACCTCATCCATTGATGAAAATCTCGCTTCCACACAGAAAATCTTACTCCAATCCAACTTCAGTGAGCTTAACCAATTTCTTCCTAGTAAGGCAGACTTGTCTCCTTTCACTACTATTAGAGGCAAGTTCTGAAATTGATTTTTATATTTCACCGGTACAGTGATACGACCTACCACAGGAATTTTCTCTCCCGAGTAGCCTCGCAGCTCTATCTCGGATTTCTCCAGTTGGAAATCACGCAATTTATCGAGGTATAGCAACTCCAGTACTACACTCATGGATGCACCCGTGTCAATTTCCATTGGTATCTCGAATCCCGCAACATCTATGTGGATTTTGATGCTTTCCGAATCGCTGTCCGTTAACCTCGTGCTCCTGATGACGTGTAACTCTAACATCTCCTCGTCCTGTTGTTGTTCTTCCATGCTATGTAGTCTCTTGGGATTTCTACTCATAGCTTTGAACGCTGGACTCATAGCTTTGGAAGCTGGTTTACTCTTCAGTCGGCATGCCTTCGCAAGATGCCCAGTCTTTCTGCAGAAGAAACACTCTGCCTTCACGTATGGACAACTTTGAGCAATGTGTTGTCCCAGGCACCTATAGCACGACTTTGACGCTTTGTTAGAATTTCCAGTTTCTGAGACTTTTGGCCATGGCCGTCTTTTACTTTGAACCTGCAGGTGATTTACCTTGGTTGACTGACGACCGTAATTATTATTTAATTCTCAGGAATATTTTTCGGCCATGCCCATCGACCTCGCTGTCTGACAAGCAATCTCAAAAGTCAAGTCATCCGTCGTCAATAACTTCCTTCTGATCGCATCATTTTTCACCCCACAAGCAAAACGATCCCGTAATGCTCGGTTTTGAAAGTTTCCAAAATGACAGTGCATCGATAGCTTTTTTAATGCTACGATGTAATCGCTGATACTTCCATCAGCCTTTTGATTCTGAATCCCGAAATGATAGCTTTCAGCAATTTCTAACAGTTTGGGGTTATAGTGCTGCTCCAGCTTTGTTAAAATCTCTTTAAGCGTTGTGTCCTTTGGCTTGTCAGGCACAAGCAGATTTACAAGGGTTTCGTACAATGTCGGACCCGCCTCCGATAAGAAGGTCGCTTTCTTACGTTCCAACACAGCCCGGCTCTGGGCTGCATTGTCTGGAACTTCGATTATGTTATTTGCAGTGAAATACATTTCTAGTCAATCCACATACGCTTTAAAACGTTCCCGGTCGTGTCTATATTCCCCCAAATGTCCGATTACGCCTTCCATTTTAATCTCTAGCTGTTCACACCGTGTGCTGTATTTTACCTCAGATTTTGTAGCTTTTTTCCAAAGACAGAAACTTCGAAAGTCTCTCTGTCGGCTGACTGAATCCTTCCCCAACAAAATTTAAGCTTTAAATCATCCGAAAAGTCCCATCTCATCGCCAAATGTGATATATTCACAGAGCACAAGCACACACAGCTTCCAACATGGCAGGCAGCTCTCTCTTGGAAGCCTCCAGAATCTGCCTGGTTCTGTTTATTGTAAACTCTGTAGTTGCAGTACACAACACGTCCACATCCACAATGTGGCGCTACAAACATTACAAGCTTACATACGTTACAGTGGCAAGGACAGGCTGGTGGAGAACCTTTGTCATGCTTTCATACCCCTCTTGTAAATACATCGACTATGTCCTGGAGTTCAGCCTCTGTGTGTGCACAGACACAGGCATCGTCCGTGTACTGTAGCTCGACGACAGAGGTTGGAGTGCTCTTGGACCTGGCCTGGAGATGGCGAAGGTTGAACAGCTTTCCACTGGTTCTGTAGTTTAGCTCCACTCCAGCGAGGAGCTTGTCAACTGTGAGGTGGAGCATGGCACGAGGAAGATTGAAAAGAGGGTTGGGGCGATAATGCAACCCTGCTTGACCCTGGTCCGGACGTGAATTGGGTCTGTGATGGATCCATTAGTAAGGATCACGGCCTGCACGTCATCGTGAAGCAGGCGTTGTATGGTGACGTACTTTTGAGGGCATCCGAAATGGAGGAGGACGCTCCATAGACCCTCGCGGTTGACAGTGTCAAAAGCCTTTGTAAGGTCGAAGAAGGCCCTGTATAAGGGCTGGCGCTATTCCCTGTATCTTTCCTGCAGCTATCGCGCTGCAAAAATCATGTCCGTTGTGCTCCGGAGGGGGCGAAATACACACTGCGACTCTGGGAGGAGCTCCTCGGCCACAGGGAGAAGACGGTTGAGGAGGACTCTAGCGACGACTTTCCCAGTGGTTGATAGCAGGGAGATTTTTCTGTAGTTGCTGCAGTCGGACTTGTCCCCTTTTTTAAAGATGGTCATGATCACTGCATCTCTAAGATCTCCCGGCATGCTCTCCTCCCTCCAGATGAGAGAGATGAGGTCGTGTATTTGCGCCAGCAGTGCCTCTCCGCCATACTTCAGTACCTCAGCGGGGATTCCATCCGCTCCCGTAGCCTTGTTGTTTTTTAGCTATCTTATGGCCTTTTTCTACCTCGTGCAGTGCTGGGGTCTCACTGAGGTGGTGGCGGGTAGCATGCTGCGGAATGGAGTCGAGAACACTCGAATCAAAGGCAGAGTCTCTATTGAGGAGATCTTCGAAGTGCTCCTTCCAGCGGAGCCTGACTGCCTCGGTGTCCTTGATGAGTGTTTCCCCGTTCTTGGCCAGGAGTGGGGTGGGTCCTTGGGAGTTTGGTCCGTATGTGACCTTGACTGCGGTGAAGAATCCTCGCACATCATGGCTGTCGGCCAGCTGCTGTATCTCCTGTGCTTTCTCCATCCACCACCTGTTCTTTAGGTCCAGGGTTTTTTGTTGGACCTTAGCCTTTAGCCGTCTGTAATGCTGCTTTGCTGCTCCCAAGTTGAATTGCTGTTTAAGGCTCAGAAATGCCCTGCACTTGCAATCTATTACTTCTTGAATCTCCTGATCATTCTCATCAAATCAGTTCTGGTGTTTCCTGGTTGAGTGACTGAGCGTCTCTTTGCAGGCACTGGAGGTCTGGAGGGCAGACCAAGCACTGTGGACATTCTGTGTCTCGGGGTCATCAAGACATGCCAGGTCTTGAAAGGATTCTCTTCACTGGGTCCTTAAGTGCCCGGGCATTGACTTTCTTGCGACACTGTTTCTGCTGCCCCCTTCGCTTTGGGGCTATGTGGTTCATGAATGCATGAACATCAATGCACTGTGTCTAGAAGCCTGGATGGCCATTTGATGCAAGGATAAAAACATAAGAATATAAGAAGTAGGGGCAGTAGTAGGCCCTTCAAGGGTTGCCCTGACTTCAAGGGTTAAGTTACGAGAAGAGATTACACAAATTAGGGTTGTATTCCCTAGAATCTAGACGGTTAAGGGGTGATCTGATTGAAGTTTTCAGAATATTATGTGGAACAGATAGGGTAGATAGAGGCAAACTATTCCCGCTGATTGGAGATTCTAGGACTAGGGGGCATAGTCTAAAAATTAGAGCCAGACCTTTCAGGAGTGAAATTAGGAAATACTTCTACACACAAAGGGCGGTAGAAGTTTGGAACTCTCTTCCTCAAATGGCAATTGATGTTAGATCAATTGTTAATGTCAAATCAGAGATTGATATCTTTTTGTTAACCTTTGTATTAAAGGATATGGGCCAAAGGTGGATATGTGGAGTTAGATCACAGATCACCCATGATCTCATTGAATGGCGGAGCAGGCTCGAGGCACTCAGTGGCCTAATCCTGCTCCTATGTCCCTTCGAGCCTGCTCCGCCATTCAATAAGATCATGCCTGATCTTCTACCTAAAAATATGGATGTTTCATTAATTTGCGTGCCATCCTTGCACAGGGGTCATGCTAATCTTCTCTGTATTGTTCCAATTTTAGTATTTATGCTGCTGAAGCGAGTGACCTCATTCATCTTGCACCACTTCAAGCATGAAATATTGTGAATAGGATGCTTTCAAATCACATCTAAACATTCATCCCACATGGCCAAATGACACTGGACTCTATAGCACAGATGTTTTGGTGCTAACGGCAGTGGAATTAAAGTTGATATTTGAGGGGCCATTTCATAGGCCTCCTCTTCATTAATGACACCCGGTGTGAATTAACTCCTGTAAATGTTTTTTTTTTCTGTTTTTCTAGTAACATAAACATTGGCTCCATATTCTGAGCGGAAAATGTAAAAAAATCAACAAAATGTAATCTTTTAGAAGTCTGTGGTTCTTTCCCAGTGTCTTCAATGTGCAAATTATCTGTAACACCTGGTTGGAAGGTCAGGAAATACTTTGATACACCAAAAGCCCTTTATTTGAAGGCAGGAATACATGTGGAATGAAGCTCTTGCAGAGATTGTGGAGCAGCAAGTTACACAGGCATACATCCCGAATGGAAAATTACAAGCGGGAGTTCCAACAGAGACTGGACAAGATTTGTCCCTGCACACCTGAATCTTGAGAATTATCTCACCAGTTGGAAATTCTACCCCACAGAGACAGAGTAACAGAGGGAGAAACACACATTTTGACTTTTGAACGACCAACTGGCTAGTTGCCCATACCCGCGGCTAAGAGCAGGTCTCAATTTTGAGACACGAGCTTTAATTACATCAGGCCAGAGAGCTGTTGGGCACCAAACAGGCATCCCAATGCAGCCCAACGGAAGGTTGCATGGTGTTATTTTAAAGAGTTAGTTCTATTGCCCCCATAAAAAATAGCATTCAGGTAGTGTCTCATTCTGACCTCGATAAGATCAGTAAATAAAGTTGTTATCCTTGTCCAAATATAATTGGAACCCCTGCCTTTTGAGTACAAGAACAAAAACATATAGTTGAGAACATAAAAACATAAGAAATAGGTGCAGGAGTAGGCCATTCGATCCCTCAAGCCTGCTCCGCCATTCAATAAGATCATGGCCGATCTTCTACCTTAACTCCACTTTTCCGCCCTATCTCTCTATCCCTTGATTCCATTAGTGTCTAAAAATCTGTTGATCTCAGTCTTGAATATACTCAATGATTCAGTATCCCCAGCCCTCTGGGGTAGAGAATTCCAAAAAATGGAATTCCAAATAATGCGGTAAACAGATTGCAAAGTTTTACAAGTGATTAACTTTATCCAGCTACCCGAGAATGACAGCTCCTTCCTTCAGCTTGACTGCTACAGTCTGGGGAGGGGATGAGCCAGAGGCCCAAACCTGTTGCTTATTACAGCTACAGCACAACATTATCACAGGTACAACAGGACAGTATCAAGGGATATAGCAGGATATTACCAGGGTCTTACAGAGGGTTGTGATCACAACAACAGAGCTAGGGCAGGACATTTTCAGGGATGCTGCAGGATTTAATGGGAGATGCAGTGGGACAGTATCAGAAACAGAGACGGATATCATCAGGGATCCAACAGATTATCAAGGGGACAGAAGGAAATTATCGGGGGGGGGGGGGTGGTGTACAACAGAATACTATCAGGGTTACCTCAGCACGTTCTCAGGAATACAATGGGATATTATCAGGGATACAGGAGAATATTATCGGGGTCTTGGGTATACCATTGCATATTTCAGGTTTATATAGGTTTTTGTAGAAAACAATTAAATCAAATCCCCCCTGATTAAAGGGGGCTGACCCACCAAAGACTTTCAAACAAGTGCCGCCCTTGCTTTTTTTTTTGTTATTTTTTAAGGCACTAAAACACAAATTATACAATGCTCCCTGGCTTAAAAGGGGGAGGGGGGGACACAAAAACCGGCACAATAAACAAATTAAACTTTAGACATTTAAAATCAAATTAAAATTTGGTTGCCGGGGGTGATGATGCCCTCCAGTGCCCACTTCTCGCGGAAAGCTGCGAGCGTACCGATCAGTGGACACTGCGTGCTCCATCTCCAGGGCCACCCTGGCTCGGTTTATTTCAGGTTTAAACCCTCCTCAGTTCCCGCGATTGGAAGTTGGGGAAGTACAGTGTGTCACTGTGGCATGAAAGGGCACATTGCACAATCTGAATGCGGCCGTCCCGTGGACTCAGGATGCGAGCATGCCTCTTGTCACTAATGGAATGCCACGCCTGTAACTCTTCCCCATGAATGAAGCGAATATGATTAATCTCAAAAACAGCCTCCAGCCACTGGCACCGAGCAAAAAAAAAAAGGGGCGCAACTGCATATAAAACAAGTGCCAGTCAAAGCCCAAACAACTGTGTGAGGTCGTCAGCTCTGGGACTTGCAGCGTTTGTGCTGCTCTTCTGGGACTTGTTCAGTGTGACAGCAACCTGGGCTTGAGCAGCCTCGGAATCCGAACTCTCTTTTTGCCCGCAGAGGTGGGGTTGCAAACATGAGTTTGCAGACGGGACAGGCCGGCTCAGTGAAAGGGAGGGTGATCCTCTCCGGGATCTTCCTCATCACTCTGCTAAACTGCGCCGGGTTGCTTTATCTCTTCTGGCAAGCCAGCAAGCTGAGGTCCCAAGTGCAAGCTCTGGAGAGCCGCCTGGAGGAATTATCTGGGACATGGCCCATGGAGTTTATCTCGCGCCTGACCCAGGGCGACACCGACTTGTCTGAGCAGAAAAATCGGAATAAGCGAAGCCACGAGGAGCTGAGGGCCAGGGAGGAGTCTGGAGATACCATCATGATGATGACCTACTCCAGGATCCCGGTAGGTACCCCAGTGAATTGCAATTATATTGAAGCCCTCAAAAAGTTGGAAGCAAAATTAACCAAATCAATCAAATGAAACCACTACACTTAAAGAGAAACACATTATGAGGCAACTTTGAGGAAACACGAAGCTGAATTCTGACAGTTAGAATAAAATTGAACCAAGCTGCGTCTCCACTTCTGTTTTCTAGTCATGACTATGGCTAGTGTCAGAACATGAGGAGGAGATGGAGAAAATCGGGCTCTTCAGTCTTAAAAGGAGACTGAGGAAGTGTATCTGTTATTAAATGGTTTAAAGACGTGCATTTATATAGCCTTTCACGATCACCACACGCCCCAAAGTGCTTTACAGCTAATGTAGTACTTTTGGAGTGTAGTCACTGTTGTAATGTAGGAAACGCAGCAGCCAGTTTGCGCACAGCAAGCTCCCACAAACAGCAATGTGATAATGACCAGATAATCTATTTTTTTGTTATGTTGATTGTGGGATAATATTAGCTAGGACACTGGGGATAACTCCCCTGATCTTCTTCGAAATAGTACCATGG
Organism: Pristiophorus japonicus; assembly: GCF_044704955.1. Classification (NCBI taxonomy): domain Eukaryota; kingdom Metazoa; phylum Chordata; class Chondrichthyes; family Pristiophoridae; genus Pristiophorus; species Pristiophorus japonicus. Next base: position 16,407,312 of record NC_091993.1, read on the forward strand.
GATCTTTTACGTCCACTTGAGAGAGCAGACGAGTCTCGGCTTAATGTCCCATCTGAAAGACAGTACCTCAGGCAGTGCAGCAGCACTGCATTGGAGTGTCAGCCTAAATTTATGTGCTTCAGTCCCTGGAATGTGACCTGATCTCACAATCTTCTGACTCAGAAGCAAGTATGCTACCCACTGAGCCAGAACTGACACTGAAAAACCTACTTCTGGAAACCTACTCCAGGATGCGCTATAGAATTTGAACAATGGGGCATGGCCTCAAACTGCTGTCAGGTCGATTTAGGACTTCAAGCAACAAATAATTGACGATTGGAATGGACCTTTGAGTAGGTGAAAACCTTGGAGTCATTTGTATGGCATTTGGATGCTGTGATGGGGAGGAATGTGGACTTTCTTAATTGGATCAGTTGAAATGGACATGATTGGATTTCCTCATCCATAATCATCTCATTAACATCGGTTACTTGACATCCGACTCTCTGTCGGTCCATGTTGATTCTGGTTAGTCCAGCACCCTCATCTGCCATTCACAATCAGCTGTTAACATTTATCCAGTTCTGCTTTAGGGGAGTCTGGATATTCAAGGCCATGTTTAGCAACTGATAATTTACTTCTGGTATTCTTGATATAATTGTTTGCCTGAACTCCTGACATAATATTCGTGGGCTTTGAGGTACTGCTGAGAATTCTCGTAAAAGCCCAAGGACATCGATCCTAGGGCAGTGTAACAACTCAAAACATAGTCAGCATTATAGTTGCTGACGTAAATGAAGGGAGTTTAGTATAAAGCTGAGATTCAGGCATGCAGTAACATATTTGAGGGATTGAGATTGGGCCAGATTTTGCTGAAATAATAACGGCGTCTGAAGGACCCACACTGTTATTGATGCACAAATCGGCCAGTAACTTGTAGCGAGGAAGCGATGCCCCATGAATTATGAATCGCCACAAGCTGCTGGTCGACGTGCCGCTCCATCCATAGCTTCGCGAAAACAGCATTTCGCACTTAACCTCCCTGTGATCTTCATAAAGTTGCAGCATTTGCACGCTAATTGCCCATTAAACTCATTGGAGATACAGCTTGTCTCGTTGGTCACCAAGGTCCCAGATGGCCTGTTGCCCTTGCCTCGCTGTTATCAGCTCGCACTTCCAGAAACTCTGTGATCAATGTTTAAGCCTAAACGTGCAATTGTAAGTCAAACTAATGGGAGACATGCCGTTAAATGTCCCGCTCCAGCAAATCTGTCCCAATATATCACAAGCAGTTGCCGTTGTCCCCGCCTGGACATGTTGGGGCAGATAATAAGATGGGTGAAAACCTGAGAGAGACTGCGTAACCAGCCAGTTACGCCCTCCTCCTGATCTTTTGCTCATGTTCCTTCAAAATTATGGTGGCAGGTCAGGGAACCACCTCTCAAATTCTACACCCTCATTTTTGAGCTTGTCTTCATAACTATTACCTCTTATTCCTGGTATCATTCTGGTGAATTTTAATTGTCCATTTTCCATGCCTTTTATATCATTCCCATAACGGGGTGTCCAGAACTGCATGCAATACTCTGTCTGTGGCTCAATAAAACTCTTGCACAAATTCAACAACACTTGCTCTCATATTCAATATTGCTAATTATAACACCCAGAATCTATGAACTTTTCTACCTGTACTTCCAGCATTAAAGACGTATGTATCTTCACCCTTAGATCGTATTGATCCTCCTCCAATGTTAAGAATCTTAACATTTAAGTGCCATTTGTCCAAATAAGAGTTTCCTCAGAAAATTCTCCTTTTTAGGATGTATTTCCTTTCACTGTTTTACCCCAGAATATACTGCTCTACACTTGTCTATCTTTCTTATAAAATTACTTGCATTTATATAGCATCTTATCATAATGAAATGCATGCAAGTGTTTTGCACAAATAATTATTTGGAAGTGCAGTGACTTATTATGTAGGAATACATGTCAGTCAATCTGCACCAAAAAAGGCCCATAAGCAACAATGATTTAATTGGCCAGTCAGTCTGTTTTTTGATATCATTTAAGGGAGGATTTAAATTTACGTCCTCTGCAGTTATTCAAATGGTACCATCAGATAATTAATGCCCATCTGAAGCCTCAGGCATGCCTAGTTGAACCTTAGTTTAAAGTCGCATCCAAAAGACAGCACCTCTGGCAATACAGCACTCTCTCAGTACTGCACTGAAGTTTTAGGCTAGATTATGAGCTCAAACCCACAATCATCTTTGACAAATGATTCAAGGTGACATACATTTTATATAATAGCAAGTACACATTGTCTCTTTGGGATTGCGTTAGTTCCAAGATAGCACCTGATGACCCAGTGTGGCAGACTTGGTAATTGGATAGCTGATCCACAGTGTTTCAGACTCATTGATAGGACATGTTAGGCAGATTGTCACTGAGAAATGGGATTCTTCCCACTTGGTGGTCCGAGCTGGACAAGCGGAGTGAAGCCTGTAATGTATTTGCTTCATGGGTTCTTGCTTAAGAATTCATAGCAACACATAGCTATTAAGAACTAGTTGGTTTATTAACAGAGGTTTAACAATCACACTACATATTACCAGTTCATCCACTAGGCTCCCAACTGCATGTCTCATTGTGGATCCCCTAAACCCAACTGACTGGGGTTTTATTGAGTCTTGTGAACATCATGTGACTGGCTAAGCCACTCACAATGCAACAACTCTACAACTTTTTTGGGGAAACCAAAAATAAACATTAACTCAAGTGCCCCCCGATCTGGGGGACACTCCAGACACTTTCCAACTGCCCTTTTTTCGTTTTGTTTTTTTTTTGGTATTTTTTGGTGTTTTTTTGCTTTTTTTTGGCAGTAAAACCATAAATTTTACAAGTGCCCCCTATAAAAAGGGAAGGGGACACTAGAACCCAGCAATTAAAACAAATTAAACTTTAAAACATATAAAATCAAATTAAAATTTGGTTGCCGGGGATGATAATGCACTCCAGTCCCTCCGGCGCTCACCTCTCACGGAAGGCCGTGAGCGTACCGGTGGAACAACTCTACAACTCTTTTAGAGGAGACAAAATAAAACATTTAAATCAAGTACCCCCCAATCTGGGGGAGGGGGGGGGGGAGCACTCCAAAACATTTTCCAATGCCCTTTTTTTTTGTATTTTTGTAGTTTTTTGTGTTTTTTTGGGGGGCATTAATCGTATATTTTACAAGTGCCCCCTATAAAAGGGGAGGGGGACTCTAAAACCGGCATTTAAAACAAATTAAACTTTAAAACATATAAAATCAAATTAAAATTTGGTTGCCGGGGGTGACAATGCACTCCAGTCCCTCCGGCGCCCACCTCTCGCGGAAGGCCGCGAGCGTACCGGTGGAACAACTCTACAAACATGTGAGCATACTCACAGGTGCATACATTACAACGCCTAGCAGCACTCTTTGCTAGTAAACTGCATGTTTTTAGTAAGTTAACTTCCAGCTGTGCATACTTAGATGTCTCTAACCTTTGACTGTGGTCAACCTGTACCTGAGTTTTTCTGAATTTTGGTAAGTGAGTTTGTCTCTCTCTGAAGAGAGGCTAGAGCCTGCCTGATCTTCTGTCCATTTAAATGAATGGAAGGAAAGTCGCACAGACTCTGTTATGGGAGTACAATCCTCCCCGCCTGGGTATCCTGTATGCTCTGTGCCCAGACGACCCTTTACACCAAGCACAACAAGAGGAAAAACCTGCACTAAAACGTCAAAAGGAACATTCTTTAAATATATCTTCTGAGGAACCTCACCACTGGCAGCACTGATTGGAGAATTGCAGGCATTGTGCCCACTGTTTACCGATATGCACAGCCCCCGGGAGAGATTCTCTGCTTTTATAAAAGACATGCAATCCACCCAGGATTACCACCCAGCTGTCGAAGATGAATATCTCCCCATGAATGTTTTATATAACAATATCAGCAGTGGTGACGTTAACAGCAAATGCGTGACTACAAACCTGTGCCTCTGTCTATCCACACAACTAGAGGTTAAACATCTTTATTTCTTCTTTAATTTCTCTAGCAAGACTTAAGCGAAATTGTGAACTTTTTAAAGAAGCAACCCAATCAACCAGAAATAATAAAATAAAAACCAAAAATATTGAAAGTGTGGAAATGTCAATAAAATGGCACAGAAAAGTAAGTAAAATTTGTAATTTCAAGAAATGTTTTTCAACTAGGAAAGACTACCACATCCAGTTTGCTCGTAATGACAATGGTATAAACATTGATCACACGGACCCACAGAATAATCAGATTGATAATAGGGGACATTCACGCACCCGTTTTTAATAATATATAAATTATGGGTTTCCTTGTAACAATGATTGATGGCACATGATTTTAACTGAGGACACTTTGAACTGCAGCACTATTTATTATAAAGAATGAATTGATCACAAGAATGCTTCAAGTAGTTGCGATTGCTGCAAAAGAACCTGCAAAGTATGACTCCTAACAGAAGCACAGTTTATTGGGCTTTATTTCAATGTATAGCATCAGGAATTAACCTGTATATATTTCCAGGATATGCCCTACATATACTTCCACTCAAAACATTGCAACTAGTATTTTGAAACAATTCAATTTATAAGCAAAGAATGGATCGCAAAAATGTTTATTGAAGAGCAAATATGTTAGTTTACATAAATAATACAACTTCAGTTAGAAAATGAAATTGACTAATTAATTTATGAAGTAATAAGCTGTATGATGATTTGAAATTAGTAGATATACGATTTTATGTATATTTTATTCAGGAGTGTATATTATAATTGATTATTCAAGACAAGGCACCACACTTTAGGAAGGATGTCAAGGTATTAGAGAAGGGAGATTTATTAGAATGGTACCAGGGATGCGGGATATCACTTACGTGGAGAGACTGGAGAAGCTGGGGTTGTTCTCCTTAGAGCAGAGAAGGTTAAGGGAAGATTTAATAGTGTTCAAAATCATGAAGAATTTTGTTAAAGTAAATAAGGAGAAATTGTTTCCAGCAGAAGGGTTAGTAACCAGAGGACACAGATTTAAGGTAATTGTCAAAAAAGCCAGAGGTGAGATGAGGGAAATATTTTTAAGCAGTGAATTGTTATGATCTGGAATGCAATGTATGAAAGGCTGGTGGAAGCAGATTCAGTAATAACTTACTTTTAAAAGGAAATTGAATAAATACTTGAAAGGGGAAAATTTACAGGACTGTGGGGAAAGAGCAGGGGAATGGGACAAATTGGATAGCTCTACCAGTGAACCTGCACAAGCATGATGGGCTGAATGGCCCCCTTCTGTGCTGTATCATTCTATGATTCAAAGTCAATCTAATCCCTGAATCATGTTTATTGGACATATGAGATAATTTTTCTGAATGGCATCTATACAAAATGAGGTTTGCGTGGTCATTATTCATACAATTATACAGAGATTCCACTTTGCTGAAATTTGCATTGAAAGTTTGAGTTCCACATTTGGATTGCATTTAAGAGAGTGATTTTGACCTCACACAGTTTCAGTGGCTTAATGCAAATGTGTTATGGTACTGAACCATACAAACCAGAAAGGTCCCTGGTCTGTTCTGCGTTAGCTGTACGCAGCCAGAGTAGTGGTGGGAATGTTACAATTGACCTCAATGTGCTCCGAGCTGGGAGGGAATAAAAATAAGCTTGAATGTTTGTTCCTCATGACTATCCAATAATCTCCACTGGACTGGTTGAAGCAGAATCGGGCTTAGCTGTAATACTCCCGATGCACAGTCACAATAACCTGCTAACATGGCCCGCTTGGGTGATGGCACCATAAAATTGTATCCCAGTCTGAAACAGTGCCTCCAGAAGAGGAGGCAAAAATGTGAAAAAGGAAAGAATGCAGCACTATCTGATATTATCGTTCCATTATATTTTTAATATATTTTGAGGATTCTGAAATAAGAATGCCCCATTAGCACTAAAACCCCAACTGGTTCCAGTTTCCGTCCATGTTTACCTTTTCACCATTACTCTTTTTGTTCCTTCTATACTGTGCATTTAGAACAGTTATCTACATTGTATTCTATAACTGCTCAACCATCGGTGGCCGTGCCTTCAGCTGCCTGGGCCCTAAGATCTGGAACTCCCTCCCTAAACTTCTCCGCCACTCTACTGATATTTCCTCCTTTTAAGACGCTCATTAAAATCTACCTCTTTGGCCAAGCTTTTGGTTATCTGCCGTAATTTGTTCTTGTGTGGCTCGGTGTCAAATTTATTTGTTTTGTCTTATAACACTGTTGTGAAGTGCCTTGTGATGTTTCACTGCGTTAAAGGTACTACATAAATAAAAGTCGTTTGTTTATATATCTTTCATAAATTCTTCTGTATAAATTGATCTGTGACTTTTTAAATCAACCTGTTGCTTTTGCTATATTGTACAACCCACACCCCCCACTGAAATATCATTCCCTCCACCACACTGAAATATCATTCCCCCACACTGAAATATCACGCCCCCCCACACTGAAATATCACCTTCCCCACACTGAAATATCACCTTCCCCACACTGAAATATCACCCTCCACCCACACTGAAATATCACCCTCCCCCCACACTGAAATATCACGCCCCCCTCCACACTGAAATATCACCCTCCCCACACTGAAATATCACCCTCCTCCCCACACTGAAATATCACCCTCCCCACACTGAAATATCACCCTCCACCCCCGACAATGAAATATCACCCCACACACACTGAAATATCACACCCCTCCCCACATTGAAATATCACCCTCCCCACACTGAAATATCACCCCCTCCCCCACACTGAAATATCACCCTCTTCCCCACAAACTGAAATATCACCCTCTTCCCCCACACTGAACTATCATCACCCCCTCCCCCACACTGAACTATCATCACCCCCTCCCCCACACTGAACTATCATCACCCCCTCCCCCACACTGAACTATCATCACCCCCTCCCCCGAAATATCACCCCCTTCCCCACACTGAAATATCACCCCCTCACCCACACTAAAATATCACCCCCCTCCCCCACACTGAAATATCACCCCCTTCCCCCACACTGAAATATCACCCCCTTCCCCCACACTGAAATATCACCCCCTTCCCCCACACTGAAATATCACCCCCCCACACTGAAATATCAATCCCACTCCCACAGACTGAAATATCTCCCTCCCCCCCACTGAAATATCACCCCCTCCCCCCCACTGAAATATCACCCCCTTCCCCACAGAAATATCACCCCCTCCCCACAATGAAATATCACCCCCTCCCCCACACTGAAATATCACCCCCTCCCCCACACTGAAATATCACCCCCTCCCCCACACTGAAATATCACCCCCTCCCCCACACTGAAATATCACCGCCTGCCCCCACACTGAAATATCACCGCCTGCCCCCACACTGAAATATCACCGCCTGCCCCCACACTGAAATATCACCCCCTTCCCCCACACAGAAATATCACCCCTCCCCCACACTGAAATATCACCCCCCACACTGAAATATCACCCCCCCTCCAACTGAAATATCACCCCCTCCCCCACACTGAAATATCACCCCCTCCCCCACACTGAAATATCACCCCCCCCACTGAAATATCACCCCCTCCCCCACACACTGAAATATCACCCTCTTCCCCACACACCGAAATATCACCCCCCCCACACTGAAATATCACCCCCTTGTCCACACTGAAATATCACCCCCTTGTCCACACTGAAATATCACCCCCTCCCCCACACTGAAATATCACACCCTGCCCCACACTGAAATATCACCCCCTCCCCCACACTGAAATATCACCCCCTCCCCCACACTGAAATATCACCCCCCCAATGAAATATCACCCCCTTCCCCACACTGAAATATCACCCCCTCTCCCACACTGAAATATCACCCCCCTCCACTGAAATATCACCCCCTCACCCACACTGAAATATCACCCCCCTCCCCCAAACTGAAATATCACCCCCTTCCCCCACACTGAAATATCACCCCCTTCCCCCACACTGAAATATCACCCCCTTCCCCCACACTGAAATATCACCCCCTTCCCCCACACTGAAATATCACCCCTTCCCCCACACTGAAATATCACCCCCTCCCCCACACTGAAATATCACCCCCCCACACACTGAAATATCAATCCCACCCCCACAGACTGAAATATCTCCCTCCCCCCACTGAAATATCACCCCCTCCCCCCCACTGAAATATCACCCCCTTCCCCACTGAAATATCACCCCCTCCCCCACACTGAAATATCACCCCCTCCCCCACACTGAAATATCACCCCTCCCCCACACTGAAATATCACCCCCTCCCCCACACTGAAATATCACCGCCTCCCCCACACTGAAATATCACCCCCTCCCCCACACTGAAATATCACCCCTTCCCCCACACTGAAATATCACCGCCTGCCCCCACACTGAAATATCACCCCCTTCCCCCACACTGAAATATCACCCCTCCCCCACACTGAAATATCACCCCCCACACTGAAATATCACCCCCTTGTCCACACTGAAATATCACCCCCTCGTCCACACTGAAATATCACCCCCTCCCCCACACTGAAATATCACCCCCCCACTGAAATATCACCCCCTCCCCCACACACTGAAATATCACCCTCTTCCCCACACACTGAAATATCACCCCCCACACTGAAATATCACCCCCTTGTCCACACTGAAATATCACCCCCTCCCCCACACTGAAATATCACCCCCTTCCCCCACACTGAAATATCACCCCCTGCCCCCACACTGAAATATCACCCCCTCCCCCACACTGAAATATCATCCCCTCCCCCACACTGAAATATCACCCCCTCCCCCACACTGAAATATCACCCCCCCACTGAAATATCACCCCCTCCCCCACACACTGAAATATCACCCCCTTCCCCCACACTGAAATATCACCCCCTTCCCCCACACTGAAATATCACCCCCTTCCCCCACACTGAAATATCACCCCCTTCCCCCACACTGAAATATCACCCTCTTCCCCCACACTGAACTATCATCACCCCCTCACCCACACTGAACTATCATCACCCCCTCCCCCACACTGAACTACCACCCCCCCACTGAAATTTCACCCCCTTCCCCACACTGAAATATCAACCCCTCTCCCACACTGAAATATCACCCCCTCCACTGAAATATCACCCCCTCCCCCACATTAAAATATCACACCTCCCCCAAACTGAAATATCACCCCCTTCCCCCACACTGAAACATCACCCCCTTCCCCCACACTGAAATATCACCCCCTTCCCCCACACTGAAATATCATCCCCTCCCCCCACACTGAAATATCACCCCCTCCCCCCACACTGAAATATCACCCCCTCCCCCCACACTGAAATATCACCCCCTCACCCCACATTGAAATATCACCCCCTCCCCCCACACTGAAATATCAACCCCTCTCCCACACTGAAATATCACCCCCTCCACTGAAATATCACCCCCTTCCCCCACACTGAAATATCACCCCCTTCCCCCACACTGAAATATCACCCCCTTCCCCCACACTGAAATATCATCCCCTCCCCCCACACTGAAATATCACCCCCTCCCCCCACACTGAAATATCACCCCCTCCCCCCACACTGAAATATCACCCCCTCACCCCACATTGAAATATCACCCCCTCCCCCCACACTGAAATATCACCCCCTTCCCCCCACACTGAAATATCACCCCCTTCCCCCACACTGAAATATCACCCCCTTCCCCCACACTGAAATATCACCCCCTTCCCCCACACTGAAATATCACCCCCTTCCCCCACACTGAAATATCACCGCCTTCCCCACAGAAATATCACCCCCCCCACACACTGAAATATCTCCCTCCCCCCCACTGAAATATCACTCCCCACACTGAAATATCACCCCCTCCCCCACACTGAAATATCACCGCCTCCCCCACACTGAAATATCACCCCCTCCCCCCCACTGAAATATCACCCCTTCCCCCACACTGAAATATCACCGCCTGCCCCCACACTGAAATATCACCCCCTTCCCCCACACTGAAATATCACCCCTCTCCCACACTGAAATATCACCCCCCACACTGAAATATCACCCCCTTGTCCACACTGAAATATCACCCCCTCCCCCACACTGAAATATCACCCCCTTCCCCCACACTGAAATATCACCCCCTGCCCCCACACTGAAATATCACCCCCTCCCCCACACTGAAATATCATCCCCTCCCCCACACTGAAATATCACCTCCTCCCCCACACTGAAATATCACCCCCCCACTGAAATATCATCCCCTCCCCCACACACTGAAATATCACCCTCTTCCCCACACACTGAAATATCACCCTCTTCCCCCACACTGAACTATCATCACCCCCTCACCCACACTGAACTATCATCACCCCCTCCCCCACACTGAACTATCACCCCCCCACTGAAATATCACCCCCTTCCCCACACTGAAATATCAACCCCTCTCCCACACTGAAATATCACCCCCTCCACTGAAATATCACCCCCTCCCCCACATTAAAATATCACCCCCTCCCCCAAACTGAAATATCACTCCCTTCCCCCACACTGAAACATCACCTCCTTCCCCCACACTGAAATATCACCCCCTCCCCCCACACTGCAATATCACCCCCTTCCCCCACACTGAAATATCACCCCTCCCCCACACTGAAATATCACCCCCTTCCCCCACACTGAAATATCACCCCCTTCCCCCACACTGAAATATCACCGCCTCCCCCACACTGAAATATCACCCCTTCCCCCACACTGAAATATCACCGCCTGGCCCCACACTGAAATATCACCCCCTTCCCCCACACTGAAATATCACCCCTCTCCCACACTGAAATATCACCCCCCACACTGAAATATCACCCCCTTGTCCACACTGAAATATCACCCCCTCCCCCACACTGAAATATCACCCCCTCCCCCACACTGAAATATCACCCCCCCACTGAAATATCACCCCCTCCCCCACACACTGAAATATCACCCTCTTCCCCCACACTGAAATATCACCCCCTGCCCCCACACTGAAATATCACCCCCTCCCCCACACTGAAATATCATCCCCTCCCCCACACTGAAATATCACCTCCTCCCCCACACTGAAATATCACCCCCCACTGAAATATCACCCCCTCCCCCACACACTGAAATATCACCCTCTTCCCCACACACTGAAATATCACCCTCTTCCCCCACACTGAACTATCATCACCCCCTCACCCACACTGAACTATCATCACCCCCTCCCCCACACTGAACTATCACCCCCCCACTGAAATATCAACCCCTCTCCCACACTGAAATATCACCCCCTCCACTGAAATATCACCCCCTCCCCCACATTAAAATATCACCCCCTCCCCCAAACTGAAATATCACCCCCTTCCCCCACACTGAAACATCACCTCCTTCCCCCACACTGAAATATCACCCCTTCCCCCACACTGAAATATCACCCCCTCCCCCACACTGAAATATCACCCCCTCCCCCACACTGAAATATCACCCCCTCCCCCCACACTGAAATGTCACCCCCTTCCCCCACACTGAAATATCACCCCTCCCCCACACTGAAATATCACCCCCTTCCCCCACACTGAAATATCACCCCCTTCCCCCACACTGAAATATCACCCCCTTCCCCCACACTGAAATATCACCCCCTTCCCCCACACTGAAATATCACCGCCTTCCCCCACACTGAACTATCACCCCGTTCCCCACAGAAATATCACCCCCCACACACACTGAAATATCACCCCCCACACTGAAATATCACCCCCTCCCCCACACTGAAATATCACCGCCTCCCCCACACTGAAATATCACCCCCTTCCCCCAAACTGAAATATCACCCCCTTCCCCCACACTGAAACATCACCTCCTTCCCCCACACTGAAATATCACCCCCTTCCCCCACACTGAAATATTACCTCCTTCCCCCATACTGAAATATCACCCCCTCCCCCCACACTGAAATATCACCCCCTCCCCCCACACTGAAATGTCACCCCCTTCCCCCACACTGAAATATCACCCCTCCCCCACACTGAAATATCACCCCCTTCCCCCACACTGAAATATCACCCCCTTCCCCCACACTGAAATATCACCCCCTTCCCCCACACTGAAATATCACCCCCTTCCCCCACACTGAAATATCACCCCCTTCCCCCACACTGAAATATCACCCCCTTCCCCCACACTGAAATATCACCGCCTTCCCCCACACTGAACTATCACCCCGTTCCCCACAGAAATATCACCCCCCCCACACACTGAAATATCTCCCTCCCCCCCACTGAAATATCACCCCCCACACTGAAATATCACCCCCTCCCCCACACTGAAATATCACCGCCTCCCCCACACTGAAATATCACCCCCTTCCCCCACACTGAAATATCACCGCCTTCCCCCACACTGAACTATCACCCCGTTCCCCACAGAAATATCACCCCCCACACTGAAATATCACCCCCTCCCCACACTGTAATATCACCCCCTCACTCTACGTTGAAATATGGATGCAACTTGTGACAAAGAATTGGGGGAGGGATGCACTTGCGCTGGGGTAAGGGACTTTGGCTGGAACTTGGTGGCTTTTGCTGGGTTGTTCGAGATCTGTCCTCTCTGGCTTCTTAAATCAGAATAGATCGAATTACAATTTGTAAAGTCAGTCAGAATTTGCGCTGGGCGGTTCCAGTGACACATTCCAGAGAAACTATGGGTTGCGGCTTATCCTTCAAGGGGACCAATCAGCAATAGGTCATGTGATAATTGGGAGCCTATCAGAGACAAGGCGGCCATTTTATTAGCACAAATTATCGCATCCTTAATAAAAAGCTGGGCTCGCTGAACGTGACCATGAAGCTATAGGATTGTTGCAGAAACCCAGCTGGTTCACTAATGACCCATAGAATCTCACAGCACAGGAGGAGGCCATTTGGTCGAACTTGCCTGGGCAAGCTCTTTGAAAGTTCTATCCAAGCGCTCCCTCAGGACTGGCAGCCGGAGAGTCTCTCCAAACCCTCGTCCTTCTGACTCAGAGAGGAGAGAGTGAGACCGACATAGCCGAGCCTGCCACATAATTCTTTCCCAGTTTGGTGTCCTGCGGCTAGTCTGGTGAGAGCATACCTGGCCCGGAGTCGCTCCCCTGCTCCCTGCCCGAATGTACGCCCCACCAACAGCCAAAATCTAACCCCTGAGAGGAAGAAGACACAGATAAGAGGCTTTGATTGATGCAGTCAGTTTTATTTCTGAGCCATGCCCATTATTGCCACAGCAGTTTTACACGATCAGCAGAGCCTGAATGAAAATTAGCTTCTGTGGGGATCCTCTGTCGGATTACGATGGCGGGACACAACAGGTTACTAAATCGTCACACTTGTCCTGTACATGTTTATCGTCCGCTCCACAAAATATGTTGCATGTTCCTCCAGCCTCTTTGCACTCAGTTGTAGTTGCTGAAATCCAGAAAGGATAAATTCATTAATCCATAGGTCTGTGGTGGGGGGGGGGAAAGAGGGAGAAGAGCAGAAAACATGCCAAGTCGAGTCTGTCAGTGTTACGGTCACAGGGGGAGTATTACAGACTGTTCCATAGAAGTAATGCAGGAACAGGAGGAGGCCATTCAGCCCCTCGAGGCTGCTCCACCATTCAATGAGATCATGGTAACCTAACTCCATCTATCCGCCTTCGGCCCATATCCCTCAATACCTTTGGATAACAGAAAGCTATCGATCTCCGATTTAAAATTAACAATTGATCTAGCACCAATTGCATATTGTGGAAGAGAATTCCAAACATCTACCACCCTTTGTGGGTAGAAGTTTTTCCGAAATTCACTCCTGAAAGGTCTGGCTCTAATTTTTAGACTATGCCCCTGAGACCTAGACTCCCCAACCAGCAGAACATTTTCTCTCTATCTACCCTGTCTGTTCCCCTTAATATCAGATTACCCCCTTAATCTTTTGAATTCCAGGGAATGCAACCCTAATTTGTAATCGCTACTCGTAACTTAACCCTTGAAGTCCGGGTATCTTTCTGGTAAACCTACGCTGCACTCCCTCCAAAGCCAATATATCCTTCCTGAGGTGCTCCGAACTGCTCACACTGCTCCAGGTGTGGTCTAACCAAGGATTTTGTCCAGCTGAAGCATAACTTCTGCCCCCATGTACTCGAGTCCTCTAGATAGAAAGGCTCGCATTCCATTAGCCTTTTTGATTATTTTCCGTACCTGTTCATGACATTTTAATGATCTCTGTACCTGACTCGCCAAGTCTCTTTAGACTGCCACTATTTTTAGCTTTTTGCCATTTAGAAAGTACCCTTTTTGATCCTTTTTAGGTCCAAACTGGATGACCTCACATTTGCTTACATTGAAATCCTTTTGCCTCAGTTTTGCCCAGTCATTTAATCAGTCGACATCCCGCTGAAATTTGATGCTTTCATCGACACTGTCTACAGTGCCGCCTATCTTTGTGTTATCAGCAAACTGTGCACATTGCTCCAAGTGTGGTCTCTAACCAAGGTATACGGAGACCAGAACTGTGCACAGTGCTCCAAGTGTGGTCTAACCAGAACTGTGCACAGATAATCTGTTTTGGTGATGTTGATTCAGGGACAAATATTGGCCAAGTCACTCTCCCCTGCTCTTCTTCGAAGTAGTGCCATGGGATCTTTTACATCCACCCGAGAAAGCTGCCGGGGTTTCTGGTTACAATCTCACATGAAAGACGGCCCCTCCGACAGTGCAGCACTCACTCAGTAATGCACAGGACTTCTGAACTCAGGTCTCTGGAGTGGGACTTGAACCCACAGCCTTCTGACTCAGAGGCGAGAGTGTGACCCACTGAGTCACAGCTGACAGTGGGGACGGTAGGAAGCACATCTTCACACAAAGGATGGTGGGAAATTGTAACTCTTTCCCTCCGCCCCCCCACCCCCTACCCCCTGTCACCACACACTGTCATCACACCCCCCCCCCACCCCCTGTCACCACACACTGTCAACACCCCACCCCCACTACCCCCACTGCAACTCCCCCCACCCCACCCCACCCCATTATCTAGCTGAGGGGCGGAACAGGCTCGAGGGGCTGAATGGCCTCCTTCTGTTCCTATGAATGATGCTACAGATTGGCTACTGAGAGATATACTGACCTATATCAAAGACTCGTCCATGTCGATCTTTGGCAATGGTGGGCTGCACCAACACCAGGACTCCAAGCAACACGACCAGTGCCTCCATCATCTTCAACTGCCCCGACAGTCAGGAAGAGACACCTGAAGTGCAGGCGCTTTTTATATGGAGCCGGAGAGTATTCTGTAGTTAATAATCACACACACAAACACACACACACACACACACGTGGGGCGGGTGGGCATTGGCTCCACCTAGGGCATACTAAAGGGGCAGTCCGTTAACAAAGACCAACAGTAACTGGAATTAAGGCGTCACTGTGTCTCCTGTGCAGTTTTTTATTAATAAATGGAACACCAATCTGAGTAATGATTGAGCTGGTGAAGGTTTGAAGGAATTTTTTGTTGTGAGTAAAGTAAGAATCATACAGCAGAGAGGAAGGCCATTCGGCCCATCATGCCTTTGAAAGAGCTATCCAATTTGCCCCACTCCCCCACTCTTTTCCCACAGCCCTGCAGAATTTTCCTTTTCCAGTATTTGTCCGAGTCCCCTTTGGAAAGTCACTATTTGTTCATCGCCCATCTAGTTCAGTTGCTAATTATGTTAAATCTGTTTCCCCTGGTTACCTAATCTTGCACCCTCTCGAAGATCCCACGGCCACTATTGGAAGTAGAGCAGGGGGGAGTTCTCCCCAGTGTCCTGCGGGGCCAATATGTATCCCTCAACCAACGACACTCAAATTGATTTGGAAACTAGGAACTAGGAACTCCAACAAGCAAGGGTCTAACCACAGCCCCTTGACATTCAATGGCATTACCATCGCCAAATCCCCCACCATCAATATCCTGGGGGTCACCATTGACCAGAAACTTAACTGGACCAGCCACATAAATACTGTGGCAACAAGAGCGGGTCAGAGACTGGGTATTCTGTGGTGAGTGTCTCATCTCCTGACTTCCCAAAGCCTTCCCACCATCTACAAGGCACAAATCAGGAGTGTGATGGAATACTCTCCATTTGCCTGGAGGAGTTGCAGCTCCAACAACACTCAAGAAGCTCGACACCATCCAGGACAAAGCAGCCCGCTTGATTGCCACCCCATCCACCTTAAACCTTCACTCCCTCCACCACCGGCGCACCGTGGCTGCAGTGTGTACCATCTACAAGATGCTCTGCAGCAACTCGCCAAGGCTTCTTTGGCAGCGCAATCCAAACCCGTGATCTCCACCACCTAGAAGGACAAGGGCAGCAGGCGTATGGGGACACCATTACCTGCAAGTTCCCCTCCAAGTCACACACCATTCTGATGTGGAAATATATCGGCCATTCCTTCATCATCGCTGGGTGAAAATCCTGGAAGTCTCTCCCGAACAGCACTGTGGGAGCACCTTCACCACACGGACTGCAACGATTCAAGAAAGCGGCTCACCACCACCTTCTCGAGGGCAATTAGTAATGGGCAATAAATGCCGGCCCAGCCAGCGATGCCCATAATCTCAGGAATGAATAAAAAAAGACATGGGAAGAGGAGGCCGTTTAGCATCTCGGGCCTGTTCCGCCATTCAGTGGGATCATGGCTGATCTGTGACCTAACTCCGTTTACCCACCCGTCTTTGGCCCATATCCCATAATAACTCTGATAACAAGAATCCCCGGGGTGAAATTCATTATCGGCCCGTTTGGGAGCGCCAGATGCTAATGCTTCCCAGCTTTCCAAAAATGGACTTCCGTGCTCCAGGAAGGAAGTGGAGTGCTGAATCAAGTGCTGTGCTTCTTCCTTGGGGTGCGAAAGGACGCAGGCAGACCTCAGCAGCGCTGCGCACTGGGCCGTGCAGAACTGACACCCGCGTTCAAAGGGCCCTTCCCTCCCTGAAACATTAACTCGGTTTCTCTCTGCACAGATGCTGCCTGACCTGCTGGGTATTTCCAGCATTTTCTGCTTTTTATTTCAGATTTCCAGCTTGCGCTGTATTTTGCTTTTGTAGTGAGGAAGTCTGGCTACAATTGTACAGGGCTTTGGTGAGACCGCACCTTGGGCACTGCGCGCAGTTTTGGTCTCCTTCTCTGAGGAAGGATGTACTTGCTTTAGAGGCGGTACAATGACTTCCACTGAACTGTTTCCAGGGACGAGAGGGTTATGCTATGAGACGAGATTGAGTAGATTAGATCTGTACTCTCTGGAGTTTAGAAGAATGAGAGGTGATCTCATTGAAACATACAGGGTGCTGAGGGAGAGTGACAGGGTAGATGCTGAGAGGTCGTTTCCCCCTGGCTGGAGATTCTGGAACTAGGGGGCATAGTCTCGCGATAAGGGGTCGGCCATTTAAGACTGAGATGAGGAGGAATTTCTTCACTCAGAGGGTGGTGAATCTTTGGAATTCTCTGCCCCAGAGGGCTGTGGATACTGAATCGTTGAGTATATTCAAGGCGAGATAGATAGATTTTTGATCTCTCGGAGAATCAGGGGATATGGGTGGGAAGGTGGAGTTGAGGTCGATGATTAGCCGTGCTGTTATTGAACGGCGGAGCAGGCTGAGGGGCAGTATGGCCTACTCCTGCTGCTAATTCTGAAGTTCTCACATTCTTAAATTCCAACTCACATCTTTATTAAATAGCAGAGTGACATGTGCAATTTTCCAATGTAAAGGAACGGTTCCTGAATCGAGGGAACTTTAGAAGATTATAGGTAGGGCATCTGCAATGTTCTCACCTACTTTCATTAAAACCCGAGGGACTTGTCACTCTTTAGTACCATTAAAGCAATTATCTATACATTATAACATTGCAGTCTGTGGGAGCTTGCTGTGCGCAAATTGGCTGTTGCATTTCCGACATTACCACAATGACAGATCACTCTCTCCCCCTCACTCTCTCCCCCTCAACTCTCTCTCTCTCTCCCCTCACTCTCTCTCTCTCTCTCTCCCCTCACTCTCTCTCTCTCTCTCTCCCCTCTCTCTCTCTCTCTCTCTCCCCTCTCTCTCTCTCTCTCTCTCTCTCCCCTCTCTCTCTCTCTCTCTCTCTCCCCTCACTCTCTCTCTCTCCCCTCACTCTCTCTCTCCCCTCACTCACTCTCTCTCTCTCTCTCTCTCTCTCTCCCCTCACTCTCTCTCTCTCTCTCTCTCTCTCTCTCTCTCTCTCTCCCCTCACTCTCTCTCTCTCTCTCTCTCTCCCCTCACTCTCTCTCTCCCTCACTCTCTCTCTCTCTCTCTCTCTCTCTCTCTCTCTCTCTCCCCCCTCACTCACACTCTCTCTCTCTCTCTCTCTCTCTCTCTCTCGCTCTCTCTCCCCTCACTCTCTCTCTCTCCCCTCACTCTCGAAAACGGCGCCTGAAAAAAAACGCGCTATTCTCGAGTGCCTTGCAGCTCGATGTCTGCTTGTCGCGGTGCCCAGGGGGCGGAGCCTACCACTCGCGCCAATTTTGTAAGTAGGAGGGGGCGGGTACCATTTAAATGAGTTTTTTTCGTGCCGGCAACCCTGCGCGTCCGCGTTGGAGCGTTCGCGCACGCGCAGTGTGAGGGAAACATTGGCACGCGGCCATTTTTTGTAGTTCTTTGTAGCTGTTCAATTTTTAACATTTTTTAATAAAACCACATTGCCCTTCCATGATCAGCACTGAGGCTTCTTGCAGCTTTCTCCCCCTGCCGTCGGTCGGGCCCGTCGGGAATGGCTGCCTCAAGTTCTGAGGCTTCCTGCAGCCTTCTCACTGCCTGCTGTCGGGAAACCGCTGCCTGAAAGGCCTGCCTGAAGCACTTTCACACAGGTAGGAACATGGTTTATTTAATCTTTTCTTTGCTTATAAATTTTTATTCAGGTTGGAATTATTTGTATAATATTTGTATAAGTATAACTAAGGATTTATTGTAGAATTTAATGACTTCCCTTCCCTCCCCCCCCCCCCCCACCTCGTTCCCGACGCCTAATTTGTAACCTGCACCTGATTTTTTAATGTGTAGACAAGGTTTTTTCAAGCCTACAAAAATCTTCACTTGCTCCATTCTAAGTTAGTTTGGAGTACGTTTTCACTGTGGAAACTTTCAAATCAGGCGTCAGTGGCTGGACACGCCCCCTTTTGAAAAAAAAATTCTGTTCAAAAGTGAAACTGTTCTACCTGACTAGAACTGCAGAAAACTAAATGTGGAGAATTCCGATTTCTAAGATACTCCGTTCTCCACCAGTTGCTCCTAAAAATCAGGAGCAAATCATGTGGAAACTTGGGGCCACAGGGTGGGAGGGAGCACAGCAAAGTATTCAGGATGGAAAAAGTAGATTGTGCAGCGTAGCGAGGTGAAATTTATTAGCAGCAAATCATGGGAGTGAGGAACAGAGTGAGATAGAGCCAGTTAGCCTGACATCAGTCGTCGGGTAAATGCTAGAATCCTTTGTTAAAGAAGTGGTAACAGGGCACTTAGAAAATCATAACATGATCAGGCACAGCCAATATGGTTTCATGAAA
Source organism: Pristiophorus japonicus (assembly GCF_044704955.1). Lineage (NCBI taxonomy): Eukaryota > Metazoa > Chordata > Chondrichthyes > Pristiophoridae > Pristiophorus > Pristiophorus japonicus. The sequence goes on from NC_091993.1 coordinate 16,426,982, forward strand.
GGAAAATCATGTTTGGCATGAACGATACAGGGTGAACAATACAGGATGGACGATACAGGATGGTCAAGACAGGATGGACCATAGAGGGTGTTACCATAGAGGGTGTTACCATAGAGGGTGGACCATACAGGATCGATGACTGAGGGGCAGTGCTGTGTGGCGGGGTCAGGCTGGTGGGGGACCTTTGTCATATGGATGTTTAGTGTAAGGCCCATGCTTTCGTACGCCACAGTGAAGATGTTGACTATGACTTGGAGTTCAGTATCTGAATGTGCGCAGATGCAAGCATCGGTCACGTACTATAGTTCGACGACAGAGGTTGAGACGGTCTTGGATCTGGCCTGGAGACGACGAAGGTTGAACAGGTTCAGACTGGTTCTGTAGATTAGTTCCACTCCAGCGGGGAGCTTGTTGAGTGAGAGGTGGGGCATTGCAGCGAGGAAGATCGAGAAGAGGGTTGGCGCGATGATGCAGTCCTGCTTGACCCCGGTCCGGACGTGGATTGGGTCTGTGATGGATCCAATGGTCAGGATCCGCAGGATCCTGCAAATCCCCTGGGAGGACAGACGCAACAACGTTAACGTCCCCAGGCCAACATCCCCAGCATCGAAGCACTGACCACACTCGACCAGCTCCGTTGGGCGGGCCACATTGTTCGCATGCCTGATACAAGACTCCCAAAGCAAGCGCTCCACTCGGAACTCCTACATAGCAAGGTGGGCAGAGGAAACTGTCATGTATCTCACACTACTGTATATAACTATCTTACCATGCTATACATGACTGTAACCACATATGACCTGTAACCACAAGCATACTTTACCACCAGAGGTGCACTTGCAGGAGACACTGCATACCTGTTCCACACAGGTATGTAAAGGCAGGTCTCAGGCAAGTGTGGCACTCGAGAGCTGTGAAATAAAGGTGCAGGTCCAGAGTGACCTTGACTTCAGCATGTGCCTCATGTAAGTCTGTACTGCAGGATCAGGACTTTACAGTGGCGACGAGTTACGGGATCACAGAATCCACAGAATGGCTACCAACGGCTCAGATGAGAAATACAATGCTGGAGACAATTGGGATGACTTTATAGAAAGGCTCCAGAAAAGCTTTGTAACCAAAGACTGGTTGGGCGACGATAAGGCAGACAAGAGAAGAGCCCATCTCTTGACCAGCTGTGGCTCGAAAACATACGCCTTAATGAAGGACCTGCTGGCACCCGAGAAACCAGCAAGCACGTCGTTTGAGGAGTTGAGCACAATGGTGAGAGACCACCTGAAGCCAGCGAGCAGCCTACACATGGCCAGACACAGGTTCTACAACTACAGACACTGCGTGGGCCAGAGCATACCCGACTTTGTGGCGGAACTTCGGAGGCTGGCTAGTTTATGTGAATTCTCCGTTGAACTAAGGAGAGAAGTACTAAGAGACTTTTTTATTGAAGGAATAGACCACGCAGGCATATTCCGAATGCTTATAGAGGCCAAGAACTTGACTCTAGAGGCAGCAGCACTGGTCGCACCGACATTCTTGGCAGGAGAAGAAGAAACGAGGTTGATCTATATTGCGGATATGACAACTAACGAAACATCGGAACAAGAGGTTCACAGCGTGAAACAAGCCACTACCCCCACACACAGACAAAGCAGGAGAGCAGGCCTTCAACAGCAGGCAGTGGCGCCAGAAGCCATCAAGGGCCACATGAACGGCCGTTCACACCTCATCAACCCACAATGCGAGCAATCAACTACAGACTGAGAGAAGCTCAAGAGAGATCAGCCAGACGCAACTCATCCTTCGGAAACAATGGAAGCGGTCTGTGCTGGAGATGTGGGGGAAGGCACTCAACAAGGGGGTGTCGGTTTCAGCATGCTGTTTGCAGAAACTGCAACTATAGAGGGCATCTGGCTCGCATGTGCAGAAAAACAGCAGCTCGGCTGGTATGCGAACCAGAAGACGGTGGGGACAGTGCCCGGGACACCGAGGTACAGCGGGTCAACACAATCAATGTCCACTGCTCTCACAACAAGACGCCTCCAATTATGATGAGGGTCCTACTCAACGGGATACCCGTCAACATGGAACTGGACACGGGAGCTAGTCAATCTCTCATGAGCGTCCAACAATTTGAACAGCTGTGGCCGCACAAAAGCAACAGGCCAAAACGCACAAGGATCGACACCAAACTAAGGACCTATACCAAAGAAATTGTCCCAGTCCTTGGCAGCGCCACGCTCTCAGTCACACACAAAGGGACGGTGAACCGACTTCCCCTGTGGATTGTCCCCGGAGATCTCCCAGCACTGTTGGGGAGAAGCTGGCTGGCAAAACTAAATCGGAAATGGGATGATGTTCACGCCATGTCGTCAGAGAAACGGACCTCCTGCTCAACAGTTTTGAACATCTCTTTCAGCCAGGTGTGGGCACCTTCAAAGGGGCTAAAGTTAAAATCTACATCACACAGGATGCCAGACCGGTCCATCACAAGGCTAGAGCTGTGCCTTATGTGATGAGGGAAAAGATCGAACACGAACTGGACCGCATTATCTCACCCGTGGAATTTAGCGACTGGGCAAGTCCCATCGTCCCCGTCATGAAGCCTGATGGATCCGTACGAATCTGTGGGGATTACAAGTCTACCATAAACAGAGTCTCCCTACAGGACCAATACCCGCTGCCCAGAGCGGAGGACCTATTTGCCACATTGGCTGGAGGAAAACTTTTCTCGAAACTAGATCTCACATCTGCGTATATGACGCAAGAACTGACCGAAGAGTCTAAGCTACTCACCACCATCAACACACATCGAGGCCTCTTTATGTACAATCGATGCCCATTCGGCATCAGGTCAGCAGCTGCTATATTCCAGCGCAACATGGAGAGTGTGCTCAGGTCCATCCCGGGGACGGTTGTGTTTCAAGATGACATACTCATCACAGGCAGGGACACCGACTCCCATCTCCGCAATTTGGAGGAAGTACTAAGTCGATTGGATCGGATAGGCCAAAGAGTTAAGAAATCCAAGTGTCTGTTTTTCGCGCCCAAGGTTGAATTTTTGGGCAGACGGATTGCTGCTGATGAAATCTGCCCAACAGAATCCAAAATCAAAGCAATTCATCTGGCACCCAGGCCCCGGAATGTCTCAGAACTGTGCGCCTTTCTCAGGCTACTCAATTACTTTGGGAACTTTATGCAGAACTTGAGCATGCTGCTGGAGCCTCTACACGTGCTACTCAAAGGGGTGCGATTAGTTTTGGGGGGACGCCCAAGAACGCGCCTTCAATAAGGCACGCAACCTTCTATGTTCCAACAGTGTTTTAGCCTTTTTTGACCCAGGTAAGAAGCTAGTTCTTACATGTGATGCGTCAGCGTACGGGGTCGGGTGCGTTTTACAGCATGTCAATGATGCAGGTAAATTACAACCCATTGCTTATGCCTCCAGGTCATTTTCGCAGGCGGAGCGCGGGTACGGTATGGTTGAGAAGGAGGTGCTCGCGTGCGTGTACGGTGTCAAAAAGATGCACCAATACCTTTTCGGGGCCAAGTTCGCGTTAGAAACCGACCACAAACCCCTCGCGTCTCTGCTATCCGAGTGCAAGGCAATAAACGCCAATGCCTCGGCGCGCATTCAGCGGTGGGCACTCATGCTGGCGGCTTACGACTACACAATAAGGCACAGACCAGACACAGACAACTGTGCCGACGCACTTAGCAGGCTACCCCTGGTGACCACGGAAGGGTCTGACGAACAGGACTGTGAGATGGTCATGACAATCAATGCCTTTGAATCCACAGGTTCGCCCATGATGGCTCGCCAAATCAGAGCCTGGACGACCACATTATTCTTAGTCAAAATTTGTGTTTTAACTGGTGACTGGGCAGAGGCTCACGATGCCTGCCCCGAGGAGATCAGACCTTTCCATAGGCGCATGCATGAACTATCACTACAGCCAGACTGTGTGGGGCAGCCGAGTAGTTATGCCCTTGCGAGGCAGAGAGGCGTTTGTCCGGGAGCTCCACCGTGAGCACCCAGGGATCGTCCTTATGAAGGCCATAGCCAGATCCCACGTCTGGTGGCCTGGCATTGACGCGGATTTGGAGCTCTGCGTCCGTCGGTGCACCATTTGTGCCCAACTCAGTAATGCCCCCAGGGAGGCCCCCCTAAGCCCCTGGCCCTGGCCCACCAAACCGTGGTCGCGGATGCATGTAGACTATGCGGGCCGATTCATGGGCAGAATGTTCCTCGTAGTCGTCGATGCATTTTCAAAGTGGATCGAGTGCACCATTTTAAACTCGAGCACCACCTCCACCACTGTGGAGAGCCTTAGAACCATGTTTGCAACGCACGGAAATCCTGACATATTGGTCAGTGATAATGGTCCGTGCTTCACCAGCGTAGAATTTCAAGATTTTATAGTTGACCACGGCATAAATCACGTTATGACGGCACCATTCAAACCGGCCTCCAATGGCCAGGTGGAGCGAGCAGTGCAAACCGTTAAACAAGGCATGCTAAAAATCCAAGGTCCCACGCTGCAGAGCCTCCTGTCGTGACTGCTGCTAGCATACAGATCTCATCCGCATTCGTTGACTGGGGTTCCCCCCGCGCAACTATTGATGAAACGGACCTTAAAGACTAGGCTCTCGTTAATCCTCCCAGACATGCATGAAATTGTAGAGGCAAAGCGTTGGAAGCTAACTGAGTACCATGACCAAAATTCGAGGGGGAGGTGGAATGAGATAGGGGACAAAGTTTTTGTACTAAACTATGGCAGGGGTCCCAAATGGCTTGCAGGGACAGTAACAGGCAAGGAAGGAAACAGTCTACTGGTGGTACAAATGGACAATGGCCAAACCTGCCGGAGGCATGTAGACCAAGTAAAAAGTAGATTCACCAACAACACTGCAGAACCAGAGGCAGACTACAATGTGGAACTCACACCACACCTGGTAGACAGACAGAGGGAACAACCTGAGGAAAGGGCAGTCTCAACAGATAGCCCAGGCGAGATACCAGCAACCATACTGAACGAAACGGACAGCCCAAGCGAGATACCAGCAATCACACCGAAAGAAAAACAGGCACCAAGTCAAACAACTGAACCACAACTAAGATGCTCCACACGAGAGCGTAGACCACCTGAGAGACTGAATCTATAAAGACAATAAGACCTTGGGGGAGGGTGATGTCATGTATCTCACACTACTGTATATAACTGTATCTTACTATGCTATACATGACTGCAACTAGATATGACCTGTAACCACAAGCATACTTTACCACCAGGGGTGCACTTGCAGGAGACACTGCATACCTGTTCCACACAGGTATATAAAGGCAGGTCTCAGGCAAGTGTGGCACTCGAGAGCTGTGAAATAAAGGTGCAGGTCCAGAGTGACCTTGACTTCAGCATGTGCCTCGTGTAAGTCTGTACTGCAGGGTCAGGACTTTACAGAAATGTTTCAAGGACACCCTCAAAGCCTCCTTGATAAAATGCAACATTCCCACTTACACCTGGGAGTCCCTGGCCAAATACCGCTCTAAGTGGAGGAAGTGCATCCGGGAGGGCGCTGAGCACCTCGAGTGTCGATGTCGAGAGCATGCAGAAAACAAGCGCAGGCAGTGGAAGGAGCGTGCAGCAAACCAGTCCCACCCACCCTTTCCTTCAACCACTGTCTGTCCCACCTGTGACAGAGATTGTAATTCCCATATTGGACTGTTCAGTCACCTAAGAACTCACTTTTAGAGTGGAATCAAGTCTTCCTCAATTTCAAGGGACTGCCTATGATGATTGATTGATACAGGATGGACTATACAGAGTGGACTATACTGTGTGGATTATACGGAGTGTACTCTGCAGGATGGACTATACAGGGTGGACTATGTTATGTCTTTAGATGCTCTGATAATGACTCCACAAGGCAATGTGTTGTACTTGAACAGGAGTGACCTTAACCCTTTATTGATAACTACAGAGTGAGAATCACACCTGGTGGCCTGCCTTTTATACTAGGCCTGGCACACCTGTACAGGTAACATACAAGTCGCCCACTGAGGTGCCCCCTGGTGGCACATCTTGTAATAGTATAAGTAGTAACCATGTAGGATACATGACAGGCTATACAGAGTGGGCTATACAGAGTGGACTATACAGGCTGGACTACACTGTGCGGGCTCTGCAGGATGGACTATACTGTGTGGACTATACAGGATGGAATGTACAGGGTGGACAATAAAGAGTGGACTATACAGGGTGGACTATACAAGGTGGAATGTACAGGGTGGACTATACAGGGTGGAATGTACAGGGTGGACTATACAGGGTGGACAATAACAACAACAACTTGTATTAATGTAGTGGCTTTAACAAAGTGAAACATCGCAATCGCTTCACAGGAGTATAACGCGATAAAGATTTGACACCGAACCGCATCAGTAGAAGTTAACGCAGGTATCCAAAGTTTGGTCAAGGAGGTTTGTTGTAAGGAGCGGCTTGAAGGAGGAATGAGAGGTTTTTGCAGGGAGTGCCAGAGCTTGGGACCTCTGCAACAGAAGTCACGGCCAGCAATGGTTGTGCGATTATAATTGGGGATGCTGAGGAAGGCAGAATTAGAGGAGCGCAGACATCTCGGGGAGTTGTGGGGCTGAAAGAGATTACAGAGATAGGGAGAGGTGAGGCCATGGAGCGATTTGAAAATAAGGATGAGAATTTTGAAATCGAGTCATTGCTTAACCGGAAGTCATTGTAGGTCAGGACTTGGTGCAAGTTAAGACACGGGCAGGAGACTTTTGGATCATCTCTAGTTTACATAGGGTAGAATGTGGGAGGCCAGCCAGGAGTGCGTTGGAATAGTCAAATCTAGAGATAACAAAGGCACGGATGAAGCCTTCAGCAGCGGATGAGCTAAGCCAAGAGTGGAGACAGGGCATTTTACGGAGCTGGAAATAATCCATCTTCGTTATGCCGTGGATATATTTAAGGCGAGATAGATAGGCTTTTGAACTCTAGGGGAGTCAAGGGATATGGGGATCGGGTGGGAAAGTGGAGTTAAGGTCGATGATCAGCCATGATATTATTGAATGGCGGAGCAGGCTAAGGGGCAGTATGGCCTACTCCTGCTCCTAATTCTGAAGTTCTCATGTTCTTAACTTCCCTCTCATCTTTATTAAATAGCAGAGTGACATGTGCAGTTTTCCAATGTAAAGGAACGGTTCCTGTTCGAGGTAACTTTAGAAGATTATAGGTAGGGCATCTGCAATGTTCTCACCTACTTTTATTAAAACCCGAGGGATTTGTCACTCTTTAGTAGCATTAAAGCAATTATCTGTACATTATAACATTGCTGTCTGTGGGAGCTTGCTGTGCTCAAATTGGCTGTTGCGTTTCCTACATTACCACAATGACAGATCCCTCTCTGCCTTCCCTCTCCATCTTTCTGTCTCCCCCTCTCTCCCCATCACTCACACCGTTTCTCCCTCTTTTCATCCCCCCTCTCTCTCCCCCTCCCTCTCCCCCCTCTTTCTCCCCCTCGCTCTCTCCGCCACTCCCCTCTCCCCCCTTTCACTCCCTGTCTCATTCCCTCTCTTTCCTCCCCTTGCCGTGTCCCGATTTCTATCACTTGCTCTACCTAGCTCTGTTCCACTCTCTCATCATTTGTGTCCCTTGCTTCCTCCCCCGGATTCTCCATCTTTCTTTCATGCTGTGTCTACGGTCTCTCTCACACTGCCTTATCCTTCTGCCCAGCTGGTTAAATATTTCTAACTTTAAGCAGTTTGTCGGCCCGTTAAATATTTGCCTCTGAAACAGAATTGGCCCGTCACCAGTTGCCATTCTATCTGATATCCTTGAAAAAGGTGCGAGAATCTGCCAGTGATGAATTGTCCCTGAACAGGAGCCAACAGCTCACTGCCTGTCTGTGTGGACAATGCTCAGGCCCTCAACTGCTGAGTGTCCACATATCACCTGATTCAAATAGGGTGACCATACTTTCTAAACCCAACCTGGGGACACACAGGATGGGAGGGAGCACAGCAAAGTATCCAGGACGGAAAAGGTAGATTGCGCAGTGTAGCGAGGTGAAATTTATTAGCAGCAAATCATGATGGACAATACAGAGTCAACAATACAGGGTGGTCTATACAGGGTGGTCTATACAGAGTGTTCTATACAAGATGGACTATATAGTGTGGACTATACAGAGTGGACTGTTCAGGGCAGTCTATACAGAGTAGTCTATATACAGGGTGGTCTATACAGGGTGGACTATACAGGGTGGACTATACAGAGTGTTCTATACAAGATGGACTATACAGGGTGGACTATACAGGGTGGACTATACAGGGTGGTCTATACAGGGTGGACTATACAGAGTGTTTTATACAAGATGGACTACACAGGATGGACTATACAGAGTGGACTATACAGAGTGGACTGTTCAGGGCGGTCTATATAGGGTGATCCATACAGGGTGGACTATACAGGGTGGACTATACAGGGTGGACTATACAGGGTGATCTATACAGGGTGGGTTATGCTGGATGGACAACAACAACAACAACTTGTATTTATATAGTGGCTTTAACATAGTGAAACATCGCAAGTCGCTTCACAGGAGTATAATGCAATAAAAATTTGACACCGAGCCATATAAGTATAAGGTAGCACAGGTATCCAAAGTTTGGTTAAAGAGGTATGTTGTAAGGAACGTCTGAAGGAGGAAAGCGAGGTTTAGGCAAAGAGTTCCAGAGCTTGGGACCTCGGCAACAGAAGTCACGGCCAGCAATGGTTGAGCGATTATAATCGGGGATGCTGAGGAAGGCAGAATCAGAGGAGCGCAGACATCTCGGGGGGTTGTGGGGCTGAAAGAGATTACAGAGATAGGGAGGGGTGAGGCTATGGAGGGATTTGAAAATAAGGATGAGAATTTTGAAATCGGGCCATTGTTTAATCGGAAGCCAATGTAGATCAGGAAGCAGAGGGGTGATGGGTGAGCAGGACTTGCTGCGAGTTAGGACATGGGCAGGCGTCTTTTGGATCACCTCTAGTTTACGTAGGGTAGAATGTGGGAGGCCAGGCAGGAGTGCGTTGGAATAGTCAAGTCTAGAGGTAACAAAGGAATGGATGAGGGCTTCAGCAGCGGATGAGCTGAGGCAAGGGCGGAGATAGGGGATGTTACGGAGATGGAAATATCCGTCTTCGTTATGCCACGGATGTATTTAAGGCGAGATAAATAGATTTTTGAACTCTAGGAAAGTCAAGGGATATGGGGATCGAGTGGGAAAGTGGAGTTAAGGTCGATGATCAGCCATGATATTATTGAATGGCGGAGCAGGCTGAGGGGCAGTATGGCCTACTCCTGCTTCTAATTCTGAAGTTCTCATGTTCTTAACTTCCGTCTCTCATCTTTATTAAATAACAGAGTGACATGTGCAATTTTCCAATGTAAAGGAACGGTTCCTGTTCGAGGTAACTTTAGAAGATTATAGGTAGGTTCTTACCTACTTTTATTAAAACCCGAGGGATTTGTCACTCTTTAGTACCATTAAAGCAATTATCTGTACATTATAACATTGCTGCCTGTGGGAGCTTGCTGTGCGCAAATTGGCTGTTGCGTTTCCTACATTACCACAATGACAGATCCCTCTCTTCCCTCCCTCTCCATCTTTCTGTCTCCCCCTCTCTCCCCATCATTCACACCGTCTCTCCCTCTTTTCATCCCCCTCTCTCCTCCTCACTCTCTCTCTCCCTCTCACCTCCTCTCTCTCACCTCCACTCTCTCCCCTCCCTCTTCCTCTGGCCCCGCTTTCACCCCCTCATTCTCTCCGCTACCCTTCCCGCCCCTTTCACTCCCTCTCTCTCCTCCTCCTGTTCATGTCCCAATTTCTATCACTTGCTCTACCTAGCTCTGTTCCACTCTCTCATCATTTGTGTCCCTTGCTTCCTCTCCCGGATTCTCCATCTTTCTTTCATGTTATGTCTATGTGTCTATCTCACCCTGCCTTATCCTTCTGCCCAGCTGGTTAAATATTTCTAACTTTAAGCAGTTTGTCGGCCCATTAAATATTTGCCTCTGAAACGGAATTGGCCCGTCACCAGTTGCCGTTCTATCTGATATCCTTGAACAAGGTGCAAACATCTGCCAGTGATGAATTGTCCCTGAACAGGAGCCAACAGCTCACTGCCTGTCTGTGTGGACAATGCTCAGGCCCTCAACTGCTGAGTGTCCACATATCACCAGATTAAATTAGGGTGACCATACTTTCTGAACCCAACCTGGGGACACACAGGGTGGGAGGGAGCACAGCAGTGTATCCAGGACGGAAAAGGTAGATTGCGCAGCGAGGTGAAATTTATTAGCAGCAAATCATGGGAGTGAGGCACCGAGCGAGATAGAGCCAGTTAGTCTGACATCAGTCATCGGGTAAATGCTGGAATCCTTTGTTAAAGAAATGGTAACAGGGCACTTAGAAAATCATAACATGATCAGGCACAGCCAATATGGTTTCATGAAAGGGAAATCGTGTTTGACAAATTTATTAGTTTTTTGAGGATGTAACTGGCAGGTTAGATAAAGGGGGAAGCAGTGCATATAATATATTTGGATTTCAGAAAGGCATTCTATAAGGTGCCACATAAAAGGTTATTACACAAGATAAGAGCTCATGGGATTGGAAGTAATGTACGAGCATGGATAGAGGATTGGTTAAGGGACAGAAAACAGAGAGTAGGGATAAATAGGTCTTTTTCAGGTTGGCAGGCTGTAACTTGTGGGGTGCCGCAAGGATTAGTGCTTGGGACTCAGCTATTTACTATCTATATTAATGACTTCGATGAAGGGACCGAGTGCAATGTATCCAAATTTACTGACGATACAAAGCTAGGTGGAACAGTAAGCTGTGATGAGGACACAAAGGGGACAAAATTGCCCTTTTTTTTTTAGCCCCATTGTGGGCCATACAGGGGGGAGTATCGAGGGGGGAGTATCGAGGGGGGAGTACCGAGGGGGGAGTATAGAAGCAGGTACAGCAGGAGTGGCGAGGTCAGGGCGCAGGAGTGGCGAGAGATTGTAGAGGGTGTGTAATCGGGGTCCAGAAGAGCCGAGGGCCAGGGGCAGCACGGGCCAGTCCACACTGCGATATGTGTGCGCACTAGGTCCGTGCAGCAGAGCTGGTCTCCAGTCGTCCTGGTTAACCCTTTCCACTGGACCAAGACCGAGCTCTGTCAAGCCCGTGTGGTGACTGGTGTGCAACGGCCACCACACGTTAAAAAAATCCCCGCACAGGCATCTTCCACCCTTCAGGATAAAGTTCGGGATCTGGAATATTAGATCCTTCATTGAAACACCTGTGAACTTCTTGACGTGGAAACAAGTCACCCTCAATTTGAGGGACTGCCTATGATGATGATGATTGTACAACAGCTGTATTCTATATTAATGTGTGTTTCCCCAGTGCTGGTGAAGTGTTCTTTAATCAGCAACAGTAACCATTCAATGAGCTTCTCCTCCTTTTTAACAGGTAGTTTCACTGGGATGGATTGGATATGGTAGTGTAGTGGTTGAGTTACCGGACTAGTAATCCAGATCCCTAGACTAATAATCACAAGTTCACCATGGCAGTTTGAGAATTTGAATTCAGTTTAAAAAAAAAAAAAAATTTGAAATACTACTTCTTTCGTATGGTAGTAGCAAAGCGAATCAAATGTCAATATCCAAGTTGGATATCCAGGCCAAAGCTTCCAGTGTAACAGCGTGGATATCTTGTAGGCTGCCTGTGAATTCCCTCTGAGGGCAATGCTAAATGATGTGCTCCAGGGTTTGATTCGGAGCTCCACAGTCACATGATGGGGATGCTTCAATCTTTTACCGATGGAGAAGGTGACAGCATCGACTGTGACCGATTCTGAGGTGGTTGATGGTTGGAATAAAAAGTTGCTGTCAATAAAGTAACCATTAAACTGTCAGATTAAACCCAACTCATTCACTAATGTCCTTTTTTTGGGAAGAAATCTGCCGTCCTTTCCTGGTCTGGCCTATATATATATATATATATATATATGACTCCAGTCCCACACCAATATGGGTTGGCTCTGAAGTGCCCTATATCAAACCGTGACATGGTTCTGCCCATATTTTGAGAATGAATTAAAGAAAAGGATGGTGGCAACTCTGAGCTGTAAAGCTAGACATGCATGATACTCCGCCACCCCTCCCTCACCCCTCGCCCCCACCCTTCCCCCCGCCACTCCCACCACCCACTGCACTGCACTGCATCACCGGCACTGCATGTGGTAAAATACAAGCCAACTGCAGCCTGAAAGTACAGCCAATGCTGAACCATCATTTGTATGGGACTCGGCCTCTTATTCCAATACTTGAGTGGGAAAATTTGCATAGCTTTGGGAAAGGACAGGGGAATCAGACTAATTGGATAGGTCTTTTAAAGAGCTGGCACAGGCATGATGTTCCAAACAACTTGATCATTACAAAATAATTCACTCTGGATATAGGGCCGCCCTTCCTTTCCAGGTTCTTTGACGCATTAGCTGATGTTCCGACAGTATGTTATCAGTTGCCTTTAAGATCATGTCATTTGTCACATGTTAAAGTGTAATTTGGAAACTGTCAGATTTGGCACTGGGCTTTTATTCAGTAATAATACAATAAAACATTCCCACTTCTGACCTTATGATGGAGGTTAGCTCATTGATGGTTGGGTCTAGGACACTGCCCTGAGGAACTCCTGCAGCGATGTCCTGGGGCTGGGATGATTGACCTCCAACAACCACAACCCTTTTCCTTTGTGCTAGGTATGACTCCAGCTAGTGGAGAGTTTTCCTCCTGATTCCCATTGACTTCAATTTTACTCGGGCTCCTTGATGCCACTTGGTCAAATGCTGTCTTGATGTCACGGGCAGTCACTCGCACCTCATCTCTGGAATTCAGTATTTTTATCCATGTTTGGACCAAGGATGTAATGTCTGGAGCTGAGTGCTCCTGGCGGAACCCAAACTGGGCATCGCTGAGCAGGTTATTGGTGAGGAACTGCCGCTTGATAGCACTGTTTACGACACTTTCCATCACTTTGCTGATGATTGAGAGTAGACTGATGGGGCGGTAATTGGCTGGATTGGATTTGTCCTGCTTTTTGTAGACAGGGCATACCTGGGCAATTATCCACATTTTCTTCAGCACTATTAGTCATAATGCTAAAAATGTAGACACAATCTTATCTATATAGACAACACATAGTGATGTCAATGGACTGACAATCGGGGCAAGCAATCTGCTCCACTGATTATCAGCCAGCGTGAGAACCAAAATATATCCCATTCATTTTAAAGAGACAGCGAGGCACCAGAAAGAAAAGGTGAGAGAGAATAGGAGAAAGAAAGGAGAGAGAGAAAGGGAAAAAGAAAGAAAGACTTGCATTTATATGGAATGTTTCATAACCTCAGGACTTGCCAAAGTGAATTACAGCCAATGAAGTACTTTTTTTGGAAGTGTCTCTGTTGTAATGTAGGAATCGCAGCAGCCAATTTGTGCACAGCAAGGTCCCACAAATAGCTAGGAGATAAATGACCAGTTAATCTGTTTTAGCGATGTTGGCATTTGCAAAACAGTGGGAACACTGTTCTATATGTACATGCGTTTACAAATTTGCAATATATACTCAGCAGTAGAATTCTTCCCCCCAAGTTTGTTGTTCTTGATGCATTTCTGTGGTTTCAGAATACAAAACAAATGTTTCTAGTAGTGAGATAGGGAATAAGATAATCCTTACACATGGAAATATTTGTGGATTTTAGCTTTTCAAAGTGCAACTTATGTTTTCAGTTATAATGATGGTTCAGACCGGTATTATATGTTCAACAGCAACCGCAAAAATAAAATGCCCTGTAACAAGTTCTCCTGTCAAGGAACATTGGAATTGAAATCGCAATGTGATATTTTAATCTTCAGATTTTGTAATTTGAATCCGTTGGTTTTATTGCATGAGCACTGTTATGCATGTAAACCTGTAAATACTATGTCTAGCCACCAGAGGGCTTGTCTCCTGGGGTCCCAGGGGATTCCACGGTCCCTTGGGAGCACCTGAATATAAGGAGGCCTCACAGGCTGCAGAGGCACTCTGAGATCTGTAATAAAGGACTATGGTCATACCTTACTTTGAGCTTGCAGTACCAGTCTGACTCTTTATTCAAGACGTAACAACTGGCGACGAGATACAGATGACGAACCCCACCGCAACAATGCAGAGAACTGAGGGCACCCTGGAGAAATTTTCGGAGGGAGACGATTGGGAAACCTTTGTGGAGCGACTCGACCAATACTTCGTGGCCAACGAGCTGGAAGGAGAAGCGAACGCTGCCAAACGAAGGACGATCCTCCTCACCATTTGCGGGGCATCAACGTATGGCCTCATGAAAAATCTGCTCACTCCAGCGAAACCCATAGACAAGTCGTACAATGAGTTGTGCACACTGGTCCGGGAGCATCTAAACCTGAAGGAAAGCGTTCTGATAGCGAGGTATCGGTTCTACACGTACAAGAGATCTGAAGGCCAGGAAGTGGCGAGCTACGTCGCCGAGCTAAGGCGCCTTGCAGGACATTGTGAATTTGAAGGACACTTGGAGCACATGCTCAGGAACTTCTTTGTACTTGGCATTGGCCACGAAGTAATACTTCGCAAACTTTTGACTGTAGAGACCCCAAACTCGAGCAAAGCCATAGCGATAGCCCAGGCGTTTATCGCCACCAGTGACAATACCAAACAAATTTCTCAGCACACTAGTGCTGCTGCAAGTACTGTGAACAAAGTAACGTTGTTTTCGAATCGAAATGTACATGGCAGGACTTATATGCACATCCACAGATGACTCAGAGTCCACCATCAAGGCTGATGAATACTTGGTTGGTGCTGCGGGAGTGATCATCGTTTCCATTCATGCAGCTTCAAAAGGATACGTTTGCATTGTGGAACAATGGGACACCTCCAATGCATGTGCAAACCCTGCTAATCCTGCAAACCAACATGTTGCAGAGGAGACAGATCCACAGTGGATCACGACGAATCAGAGTCTCAGACTGAGGAGGCAGAAGTATATGGGGTGCACACATTTACCACAAAGTGTCCCCTGATAATGCTGAAGATTGAATTAAATGGACTCCCAGTGTCCATGGAGCTGGACACGGGTGCAAGCCAGTCCATAATGAGCAAAAAGACTTTCAATAAATTGTGGTGCAGCAAGGCTTCAAGGCCAGTCCTGACTCCCATTTGTACCAAACTGTGAATGTACACAAAGAAACTGATTTCTGTAATTGGCAGTGCTACTGTAAAGGTCTCCTACGATGGGGCGGTGCACGAGTTACCACTCTGGATGGTACCGGGCGATGACCCCAAGCTGTTCAGCAGGAGTTGGCTGGGACAGATACGCTGGAACTGGGACGACGTCCGAGTGCTTTCGTCCGTCGGCGACACCTCATGTGCCCAGGTCCTAAGCAAGTTCCCCTCGCTATTCGAACCAGGCATCGGGAAGTTCCAAGGAGCAAAAGTGCAGATCCATTTGATTCCGGGGGCGCATCCATCACAAGACGAGAGCAGTACCGTACATGATGAGAGAGAGGGTGGCGATCGAGCTGGACAGGCTGCAACGAGAGGGCATCATTTCGACGATCGAATTCAATGAGTGGGCCAGTCCTATTGTTCCAGTCCTCAAGGGAGACGGCACCATCAGAATCTGTGGTGATTACAAAGTAGCTACCAATTGTTTCTCACTGCAGGATCAATACCCACTACCAAAAGCAGACGACCTATTTGTGACGCTGGCGGGAAGGAAAATGTTCACGAAACTTGACTTGACCTTGCCCTACATGATGCAGAAGCTGGAGGAATCATCGAAAGGCCTCACCTGCATCAACACGCACAAAGGTGTCTTCGTTTACAACAGATGCCCGTTTGGGATTCGATCGGCTGCGGCGATATTCCAGAGGAACGTGGAAAGCTTGCTGAAGTCAGTCCTGCGCACCGTGGTCTTCCAGGACCACATCTTGGTTACAGGTCGGGACACCGTCGAGCACCTGCAGAACCTGGAGGAGGTTCTTAGTCGGCTTAATCGTGTGGGGCTCAGGTTAAAATGCTCGAAGTGCGTTTTCCTGGCACCTGAAGTGGAGTTCCTGGGGAGAAGAATTGCGGCGGATGGTATCAGGCCCACCGATTCGAAGACGGAGGCAATCTAGAACCCACCGAGACCACAGAACGTGACGGAGTTGCGGTCGTTTCTAGGACGCCTGAACTATTTTGGTAACTTCTTACCGGGTCTTAGCACATTGTCAGAACCACTCCACACTAATACTGCGTAAAGGAGATGTGGGGTAAAAGCCAAGAAAATGCCTTTGAGAAAGCTAGGAAGCTGTTATGTTCAAACAAATTGCTTGTGTTGTACGATCCATGTAAACGTTTGGTACTAACATGTGATGCGTCGTCGTACGGGGTCGTGTGTATTGCAACAAGCTAATGAATTTGGGAAATTGCAACTGGTTGCTTATGCATCCAGAAGTCTGTCTAAGGCCGAGAGGGCCTACAGTATGATCGATAAAGAAGCGTTAGCATGTGTTTATGGGGTAAAGAAAATGCATCAATATCTGTTCGGGCTCAAATTCGAATTGGAAATCGACCATAAGCCACTTATATCCCTCTTTTCTGAAAGTAAGGGGATAAATACGAATGCATCAGCCCGCATCCAGAGATGGGAGCTCACATTGTCCGCATACAACTATGCCATCCGCCACAGGCCAGGCGCAGAAAACTGTGCCGATGCTCTCAGTGGGCTGCCATTGCCCACCACAGGGGTGGAGATGGCACAGCCCGCAGATTTAGTCATGGTAATGGAAGCATTCGAAAGTGAGCAATCACCTGTTACCGCCCGACAGATTAGAACCTGGATGAGCCAGGACCCTTTACTGTCCTTAGTAAAAAACTGTGTACTCCACGGGAGTTGGTCTAGTGTCCCGTTAGCGATGCAGGAAGAAATAAAGCCGTACCAGCGGCGCAAAGATGAAATGTCTATACAGGCAGACTGCCTGCTATGGGGTAATCGGGTAGTGGTGCCAAAAAAGGGCAGGGAAACCTTCATTAGTGATCTCCACAGCAACCACCCAGGCATTGTAATGATGAAAGCGATAGCCAGATCCCACATGTGGTGGCCCGGTATCGATGCAGACTTAGAGTCCTGTGTGCACAAATGTAGTCCTTCTTTACATATGCATGTTGCAGCTCGATGACATCATTGATACGGTGGGGTGGCTTGACCCATCCACGTCCATGGCACGAACCTGGTATTGCAGTACTTCCAGGAACGGTGCAGTGGCTCTCGGCCTTTTGGCTAAGAGCATTGGCGCAGAGTGATCCTTGAATGGGCCCAAGGTGACCTCTGGCGTTTGTGATTTGACAAAGAATTGGAACGATTGGCTACGAATTTCAAAAAAAAAAAGACATCATTGAGACTGTCATTTTAACACAGGCCAGAGTGGAGAATCCACCTGGAGCTAAAATCGGGGCCAATATCACTATATGCTGTGACTAAGCTTTGTCAATACAATATAGGTTTGTTTCCAGTAGTCAATAAGGAGAAATAAAATTAATGCATTAAAAAAACTGGTCCTATTTTGGCTGATTCTGAATAGTAGTTCCACAATTACCTCCACAGGTTCTCCCGAATAAACCATTAACAAATGACTGCTATACATCTGAAGAAATTTAAAGACAAGATGATCACATCAAAACACTGAACGTAACTAGAGCTTAGTCCACTGTATTTTGTAATTGATTTGAATATTGATACCTAAGATCCAAGAAAAAGGAACCATTCAGAAGTGTAATTCTGAAAAAAAGAAAAAGACTGAGGAGTTATATAGCCTTTCGTGACCACCGGATGTCTCAAAGCACTTTATAGCTGATGAAGTACTTTTGGAGTGTAGTCACTGCTGTAATGTGGGAAACACGGCAGCCGACTTGCGCACAGCAAACTCCCACAATCAGCAATGTGATAATGACCAGATAATCTGTTTTTGTTATGTTGATTTGAGGATAAATATTGGCCAGGACACCGGGGATAACTCCCTTGTTGTTCTTCAAATAGTGCCATGGGATCTTTTACATCCACCTGAAAGAGTAGACAGGCCCTCAGTTTTATCGTCTAATCTGAAAGACAGTACCTCCGACAGTGCAGCGCTCCCTCAGCACTGCACTGGAGTATCAGCCTGGATTTGTGTGCCTGGAGTGGGATTTAACCCACAACCTTCTGAGTCAGAGGTAAGAGTGCTGCCCACTGAGCCATGGCTGACACTTACAATTTTACAAGTGCAAGTTTAAGCATGTAGTAATCAAGGGCACGTGAGATGGAGCCACAGATACAGTTACTGCAGCAGTAACTTTGCTAACATATAGACCTCAATGTTTAAAGTATATTTCTTATCATCATTATGGAATTAATAAGAACTAAATGTTATCAATTTAAATATGAAGTGATGTTTTAAATCTTTGTGGCTCGGGTGAATAATATTAAACATCATGTCCAAAATAACCTGATACAGAAATTTATTTATTGCAAAACTAGACTGTTGATTTATGACATACGACCAAGGGGTCAAGATGCAAATGTGATCTGCTCCAGAAAGTTTACTAAGATTAAAATACTCTGGACCCAGAGCTTTACTGCACATTTGAACTTGTCTATTATCTGGAACCTTCTCTAAAGTTTTCAAATCCCTTCATGGCACCACCCCTCCCTCTCTCTGTAAACGACTCCAGCCCACAACCCCCCGAGATGTCTGCGCTCTTCTTATTCTGCCCTCTTGAGCATCCCTGATTATAATCACTCAACCATTGGTGGTTGTGCCTTCTGTTGCCTGGGCCCTAAGCTCTAGAATTCCCTGCCTAAATCTCTCCACCTCTCTTTCCACCTTTACGATACACCTTTGACCAAGCTCCTATCCTACTTATGCGGCTCGGTGTCAAATTTCTTTTTTATATTACTCCTGTGAAGAAGCTCACCACCATCTTCTCATGGGCAATTTGGGATGGGCAATAAATGCTGGCCATCCAGCGACACCCACATCCCGTGAACAAATTTAAAAAAAGGACATTTTACTACATTAAAGGTGCTATATAAATACAATTTGTTGTTGTAAAGTTCCTTGACATACCAATTTGTGGCTGTGTGTGCGTGTTATTTTGCTTAATTTTTACATTTACTAGGTTTAACTGTTACATTTTACATGTTACATTTATTATGTTATTACAAGAAGCAAATTCTAAATGCCACCAAATTTTAGTTCATCCTGCAACGATAGGTCTTCTATGTCATTAGACAACTGCCCTTAATATCTGTTCAACAGAGTAGCAATATCACTGGAATCACCTGATACACAAAATGGTTTCTGCCTCCAAACTACAACCCCACTCCCTCCCTCCGCCCCCCCTCCCCCTCACACAGCTGAAATTATGGTAGGTCACATTCTTATAATGATGAATTGATTCTGTCTCCGGGTATGTACCTTCCAATGTGGCCTAAAGAATGTGTTGCATGAGTCACCTCCCTCCCAACCATCCATCGCTGGTCTTATGGAGCTATATGAACTGTGCTTACTTAACCCGAGTGCTGGTGTTTGTGGGGAAGACGGAAAGCACTTCTTTACACAAAAGGGCAGTGGGAATCTGGAACTCTATCCTCAAAAAGCTTAGGTCATGGAAAATTTCAAAACTGAGACTGGTAGGTTTTTGTTGGGAAAGAGTATTAATGATTACGGAACCAAGGCGGATAGATGGAGTTAAGATATAGTTCAGTCATCATTAATTGAATTAGAACAGGTTTGAGGGGCTGAATGGCCAACTCCTAGTGCCATGTTCTATTTGCCATGTGCATTTTTCCCAATAGTTCCGATGTAAGATGTGATCAGGAGAAATAACCGTTAAATAGTTTTATGAACATCATAGGGAACAAGTGCAATTTGCAAAGATATATGTTTAGCAATTAAATAATAGATGGTACTTAGTGTAGAATAATACTATGACGGGATCTACTTTGTCACAAACCAACAAACGTAAGCTGACAGTAGCCTTCTCATTCTGAAACTAAACAAACGAACAAACTCAGCCTTGCTGGTTATTTTTGTAAATGAATGCCCCTAAATTTCAAAACAAAAGTAAAATATTGAAGAAACCGACACTGCAATACAGTGGGGCAGGGATGGACATTGGGTCAAGTGAAGATCGAGCCATAAATGCATTGTACATCATTTTGACATTTATCCGTCTGTCCATATGCTTAACTTGAGTACTATTGTCCCATGCTGTGCCTCAGTGGGTAACACTCTCGCCTCTGACTCAGAAGGTTGTGGGTTCAAGTCCCACTCCAGGGATTTGAGCACAAAAAAATCTAGGGGGCTGACACTCCAGTGTGGTTCTGAGGGAGCGCTGCACTGTCAGAGGTGTCGTCTTTCGGATGAGACGTCAAACCGAGGCCCCGTCTGCTCTCTCAAGTAGACATAAAAAAATCCTATGGCACTATTTCGAAGAAGAGCAGGGGAGTTATCCCCAGTGTCCTGGCCAATATTTATCCCTCAATCAACATAACAAAATATACAGATTATCTGGTCATTGCCCCATTGCTTTTTGTGGGAGCTTGCTGTGCTCAAATTGGCTGCCGCGTTTCCTACATTACAACAGTGACTACACTTCAAAAGTACTTCATTGGCTGTAAAGCGCTTTGAGACATCTGATGGTCATGAAAGGTGCTATATAAATCCAAGTTTTCATTCTTCTCATGCTCACACTTCTCAATCTCATTAAAAGATCTGATAATATTAAAGAAGTGAAGTTTCCTCTTCCTCATGGTTGGTGTAACAGATTCAGAACCGTTCGTTACAGAGAGCAAGAGGAACCGCCTGGAAAGTTGCCCACATATGATAGCAACAACGTGCATTTATATAGTGCCTTGCATTTAAAAAAAAAACAACCAAATCAAAAACGACTTTGCCTGGATGTGAAAGTGGCTGCATTGTTGCACCTTTAATTTTCTGGAATTGTCCACTTTAGTACCTTTCCCAGGAGTTTTGAGGCGAGAAGGCGGCAATGTCCTTCCCGCTCCCACACTGCACTATTATTCCCACTTCTTTAGGCGGTGTGGTTGCAACTTAACGGGTGTTGAGCCTGACTCACCGGGTTAGTGAACGATGCCTCTGGTTGGCCCTTGTGATGAATCACTATAGCCCACTGCTGTAGCTGCTAATATTGTTGAAGCCACCAACTCATTCAATAAGCATTCTGCTATTACAGCTGCTTAGCACCAAGCTCTGTGCTAAGCTGCCTCATAATGATAGCTTTCATAATAAGAGAAGGTTGTTTTGAAGACTTGTGGGGGTGGCAATTTGAATCAAAGCCATTTTGATATCTCCAACAAATTTCAGCTGTTAGGACATAAGCAGCTCCAAAAATACATTCATATTTTGTGACATTTTTATTATAACCATGGTTACATGTTTCTTTAGGTTCGAATATTACTGGATTTGTGCAACAGCACGAGGGGAATTTGTTTAACAGGTATGTTTCTGAAAAGATTCTCACTTTGCATGGAATATCAGAGTGGAAAATTGAAATATATTAAATGTGTTTACGATCTATGAACTGCTCTTCAATGTTCTGAATATAGCATTTTGATAATTCTTAGAAAATATGTTGATGGTAAAGTCAGGATTCCTGCGATGTCTTATGGAACTAGACATAAATTGGTTGGTGTTATTACGGGAGTGTTAATGGGACAGCTGTGTGGGGGTGTCATAGCAACCTGCAAGATTGCTTGTCTAAATTATCATGACTGGGCTGATGTGAACTTTAATAGCCTGCTAACTGTAAACAGCACTGATGCACTACAGCTCTGATAAAATCTATGGTGCATGATAGTATTTGTTTAAATCATTCATTTAATTTCTGTGATATATTAATGATCTTGGAAATATGAATGCTTCCATGAATTTCTTGTTTTGAAGATAGTGGTTTCTGCTTTCACGTAAATGGACAGCTTTAGAGATAATGGTGGCAGGAGAGAGCTGTGGAGGCTGGGTCATTGAATATATTTAAGGTGGAGATAGACAGATTTTTGAAGGATAAGGGAGTCAAGGGTTATGGGGAGCGGGCAGGGAAGTGGTGTTGAGGCCAAGATCAGATCAGCCATGATCTTATTGAATGGCGGAGCAGGCTCGAGGGGCCAAATGGTCGACTCCTGCTCCTATTTCTTATGTTCTTATCAATGAAAGGTCCACTTTTATAATAAGAACATTTGTGGGAAGTTTTACAAATGGATCTTTACAGAAGTGGTTGAATGGGTAAGGTAATCCTTTACAAGGTTCGCACATAAGGATGTTTGTTAATGAAGATTTTGTTGAATTTGAAACTGTGCCATCTTTGACGTATTCGGGGTGAAATCCCTCAGAGCTCTTCCTGCTCCGCTGGCCTTACTTCGCCGGTTGTGTGGTGGGAACCCCCCTACCCGTGTAAACAGGGTTTCTCCTGCACTTCCAGTGATGGAATAGAAACATAGAAAATAGGTGCAGGAGTAGGCCATTCGGCCCTTCGAGCCTGCACCGCCATTCAATGAGTTCATGGCTGAACTTGCAACTTCAGTACCCCATTCCTGCTTTCTCGCCACACCCCTTGATACCCCGAGTAGTAAGGACTACATCTAACTCCTTTTTGAATATATTTAGTGAATTGGCCTCAACAACTTTCTGTGGTAGAGAATTCCACAGGTTCACCACTCTCTGGGTGAAGAAGTTTCTCCTCATCTCGGTCCTAAATGGCTTGCCCCTTATCCTTAGACTGTGACCCCTGGTTCTGGACTTCCCCAACATTGGGAACATTCTTCCTGCATCTAACCTGTCTAAACCTGTCAGAATTTTAAACGTTTCTATGAGATCCCCTCTCATTCTTCTGAACTCCAGTGAATACAAGCCCAGTTGATCCAGTCTTTCTTGATATGTCAGTCCCACTATCCTGGGAATCAGTCTGGTGAACCTTGGCTGCACTCCCTCAATAGCAAGAATGTCCTTCCTCAAGTTCGGAGACCAAAACTGTACATAATACTCCAGGTGTGGCCTCAGCAAGGCCCTGTACAACTATAGCAACACCTCCCTGCCCCTGTACTAAAATCCTCTCGCTATGAAGGCCAACATGCCATTTGCTTTCTTAACCGCCTGCTGTACCTGCATGCCAACTTTCAATGACTGATGTACCATGACACCCAGGTCTCGTTGCACCTCCCCTTTTCCTAATCTGTCACCATTCAGATAATAGTCTGTCTCTCTGTTTTTACCACCAAAGTGGATAACCTCTCATTTATCCACATTATACTTCATCTGCCATGCATTTGCCCACTCAACTAACCTATCCAAGTCACTCTGCAGCCTCATAGCATCCTCCTCGCAGCTCACACTGCCACCCAACTTAGTGTCATCCGCAAATTTGGAGATACTACATTAAATCCCCTCGTCCAAATCATTAATGTACGATGTAAACAGCTGGGGCCCCAGCACAGAACCTTGCGGTACCCCACTAGTCACTGCCTGCCATTCTGAAAAGTACCCATTTACTCCTACTCTTTGCTTCCTGTCTGACAACCAGTTCTCAATCCACGTCAGCACACTACCCCCAATCCCATGTGCTTTAACTTTGCACATTAATCTCTTGTGTGGGACCTTGTCGAAAGCCTTCTGAAAGTCCAAATATACCACATCAACTGGTTCTCCCTTGTCCACTCTACTGGAAACATCCTCAACAAATTCCAGAAGATTTGTCAAGCATGATTTCCCTTTCACAAATCCATGCTGACTTGGACCTATCATGTCACCTCTTTCCAAATGCACTGCTATGACATCCTTAATAATTGATTCCATCATTTTACCCACTACTGATGTCAGGCTGACCAGTCTATAATTCCCTGTTTTCTCTCTCCATACTTTTTTAAAAAGTGGGGTTACATTGGCTACCCTCCACTCCATAGGAACTGATCCAGAGTCAATGGAATGTTGGAAAATGACTGTCAATGCATCCTCTATTTCCAAGGCCACCTCCTTAAGTACTCTGGGCTGCAGTCCATCAGGCCCTGGGGATTTAGCGGCCTTCAATCCCATCAATTTCCCCAACACAATTTCCCAACTAATAAGGATTTCCCTCAGTTCCTCCTTCTTACTAGACCCTCTGACCCCTTTTATATCCGGAAGGTTGTTTGTGTCCTCCTTAGTGAATACCGAACCAAAGTACTTGTTCAATTGGTCTGCCATTTCTTTGTTCTCCATTATGACTTCCCCTGATTCTGACTGCAGGGGACCTACGTTTGTCTTTATTAACCTTTTTCTCTTTACATATCTATAGAAACTTTTGCAGTCCATCTTAATGTTCCCTGCAAGCTTCCTCTCGTACTCTATTTTCCCTGCCCTAATCAAACCCTTTGTCCTCCTCTGCTGAGTTCTAAATTTCTCCTAGTCCCCAGGTTCACTGCTATTTCTGGCCAATTTGTATGCCACTTCCTTGGCTTTAATACTATCCCTGATTTCCCTTGTTAGCCACGGTTGAGCCACCTTCCTTTTTTTATTTTTACGCCAATTGTTGTAGTTCATCCATGTGGTCTCTAAATATCTGCCATTGCCCATCCACTGTCAACCCCTTAAGTATCATTCACCAATCTATCCTAGCCAATTCCTAGCCAATGGCGGCAGAACAGGAGCAGCTCTGAGGAATTTCCTGGCCACTGTCTTAACCTTAGTCAGTAAGGGCAGTGTAAGAAGGGCAATGAATGGAACAGCTTCATGTACACACATGCTCACATGCACCCACACACACGCACACAGTCCCATCCACCCCCACACACACGCACGCACACACACACAGACCCATCCACCCACACACACGCACACAGTCCCATCCACCCCCACACACACGCACGCACACACACACAGACCCATCCACCCACACACAAGCACACAGTCCCATCCACCCCCACACACACGCGCGCGCACACACAAAGACCCATCCACCCACACACACAGTCCCATCCACCCCCACACACACGCGCGCACACACACACAGACCCATCCACACACACACACACACACAGTCCCATCCATCCACACACGCACGCACACACACATGCATGCACCCACACATACACACGCACCCCCACACACATGCACACACACAGTCCCATCCACACACACACACACACAGACACACACACACACACACACACACACACAGACCCATCCACCCACACACACACAAGCACGCACACAGTCCCATCCACCCCCACACACGCACCCACTCACGCACCCACACACATGCGCGCACACACACACACACCCATCCACCACACCTACACGCACACATGCACACCCACTCATACATGCACACACACACCTTTGCTTTAATGAGATGCTAATAAAACTGCACAGAAGCACTTATCAGTAATGAAGCAGGTAATCTGCTTACTGCACTGTGCCCCTTTTTTACTAATTTACAAAACAATAAATTAATTATTTTTATGTTGAATAAATATTGAAAATAATGAATGAAAAGAGAATAAGTTTTTATTTAAACATTTAATTTGATATGCATAATTTATTGTGCTTGTGACAGGAAATAGGTTGTTTTTAGATAGTTTTAGTTACTGACTGCCCTTTTAAATCCAGTCAGTACATAAGCAGTTTAAAAATAAACACTGCATTTCAGTGAAGTACCAAACTTATTTTGAAAGGTTGTTGCAAGTATGTGAGTGTGTAAATGTGAGAGAGAGTTTGTGTGAAAGAGTGAGTGTGAATGTAAGTATGTGTGACAGAGTGAGTGTGAATATGTGAGAGTGTATGAGTGTGTGAATATGTGAATGTGTGTGTGTGAGGGGATGAGTGTGTGTGTGTGAGAGAGTGAATGTGAATGTGAGTATGTGTGAGAGAGTGTAAATGTGTGAGAGAGTGAGCATGAATATCTGAGTGTGTCTGTGAGGAAATGAGTGTGAATGTGTGAAGGTGTATGTGAGAGTGTGGATATGAGAGAAAGTGAGTGTGAATGTGTGTGTGAAAGTGTGTATGTGTGAGAGTGAGAGTGTGTGTGTGAGTGTAAGTGTGAGTGTGAATATGAGAGCAAGTGTGTGTGTGTGTGTGTGTGTGTGTGTGTGTGTGAGAGTGAGTGTGAATGTGGGCCCGAGAGAGTGTGTACATATGTGAGAGAAAGTGTATTTAAAATTTTTTTGAATTTGAGAGCTCAGATATTCAAAATTCTGAAAATATTGTTCTATTAAATTATGGCGGGGAGGGAGTCAGAAACCCCACAAGGAGAGAGTCTGAAATCTCAGGGAGGCAGCCAGTCAGTGTCGGTCAGTATCGGTCAGTGTGATATTCCTGAAAGAAAGGAGAAATGCTGGGGGCATTTTTAAATTCCAGAGTAAATTGAGCTGGGAAGGAGTTGGTGTGGGTCCTGGCCATTCTCGTGGTCGGGCCTCATTTATATTAATTCGGTAAGATGCCCGACATGGGGCTGATTTTCACTGGCCGAAGTCGGTTCACGCCAACAGTCTGCTCGCTGATATTCCTCACAGGGGCCGCATCATAGGCTGTCCGAGCACCCACCTGTTTCAGGCAGTGGGCCTCTTTACGGTGCAAATCGAGGACTTATGCTGTAGTTAAGGCTCTGTCTGCAACTTTCAAGGAGACATGGGTGGACTGGCAGAGCGCGCCAAGTGCCCGCCCGCCCACTCCCGCCCTCTCCTGTCCGCCCACTCTTGCCCGTCCACTCTTGCCCGTCCACTCCTGTCCGCCCACTCCTGCCCACGCACTCTTGCCCGTCCACTCCTGTCCGCCCACTCCTGCCCACGCACTCTTGCCCGCCCAATCTTGCCCACGCATGCCCGCCTACCCCTGCCAATTTGAGGCCCTGGCCTCAGTTCCATGCCACCGACGAGCTGCATGCCCTAAGGTGTGATTCCTTACATTAAGGGAATACTATGATTTGCTTACATTAAATGCTGGTAATTAATATACACTTTAATCACTTTTTAATTAACTATGTCTAAATTTGCCTCTTCTCTAAATTGTACAAAACAGGCCCACCAGGAACAGCGGGACCTGTGGGTAAGAATTATTCATAATTTACAGCAATGTTATTCTTTAAAACATCTGAGAAATTTTGACTATATTTTGTCACTATAAAGATTTTAGACAAATGTATACATTTAATTGATATACCTTTGAAGGCCCTCCCGGTTTAGATGGATTGCCTGGATTTAATGGCTCAGAAGGACTTACTGGACTCCCTGGACCACCTGGAAAGGAAGGCAAACGAGCTCGAAAAGGTAGTGAATCCTTTAAACGTCAGTAAGCTTCAGTCTTCGCGTTCATTTGAATTGCATTAACTTCGCTGAGAAAAGGGCGAGCAGAGGAATAACATGGAATATTGTTTTAAGCATTTGTCAGCTATTATCACAAAGGGTAATTTCCAGCCTCTCCTCTCCTAAATGACCTATTTGCCCATTCGGGGCTTTCTAAATGCTGTTGTATGCGAGTAAGAAATTTGCTGATGGGAGATGTCTGCCAAATCACTTGATCAGCAACAATATTCTGACTCATATTGAAATATTTGACCGCTTGGAGACAATGTTCCCTGTAGGCTGCACCATTTTCTGTGTGGCCTGTTTCTTTCAATGCGTGGTCCCTTTAAATTTCTGCACGAGTGTTATTTCCAACGTAAAAGCTTGTGAGTGGCCTGTGTGGCACCTTGCAGTTTACTGTGCAGCCGCACGGAGAACATTGCTTGGGCGATATTAACCCTACCCACTCAGCAGAAACCTGGCGGGTGGCCAGTTAAAATCGCCCTGGCTCTTACCTGTCCGAAAGCCGCCGATCGCAACATCTGAAATTTTAGCCTGCTCTCCTGAGCAGGCAGCAAGGACACCCGTCCGGAGCTAACAGGGTCCTTCTTTACACATGCATGTTGCGGCCCGATGACATCATTGAGTCCCGACGGTAATTTTAATTCAGGCCTGAGCGAAGAATCCACCTGGAGTTAAAATCGGGGCCGAGCTTCTTTTGTTTTACCAATCTAATTTTCCAGGTGAAATATATCATAAGTTGGATGGTTAAGTTTAATAACTGGCAGTAGTCACTAAGGCATCGGTTGAGGGGTCTTAAAAGGAGTGGCAAGCGGCGGCCATGGGCAGTGTGGAGGTGTGCAACTCTAGGGAGCAGCACGAGCTGGTGCAGGGGGACAATGGCTGTGAAGAATGGCATCATCAAGATCCAGGTCGGTGATTGGAGTGTGGGCAGGTACAGCAGGAGCGGCGAGAGACTGTAGCGGGATGTGATCGGGGCCCAGGGGAGGCCCGAGTTCGGGGTCAGGGGCCCAGGGGCAGCACGGGCCAGTCCACACTGCGATATGTGTGTGCACACTTTCTAACGAGGCCACCGAATGGCAATCAGCAGTGGGAAGCCTGGCTGATTTCTCCCTTCACCAGCCCAGGCCTGCAATAGCCAATTATAGCATCCCCTACAGTCAGGGAGGAATGCGCAGAGCTGGTCTCTAGTCATCTTGGGCAATCCTTGCCACTGGACCAAGACCTAGCTCTGTCAAGCCCGTGTGGTGGCTGGTGTGCAATGGCCACCCCACGTTTAAAAAAAAAATCCACGCACAGGCATCTTCCACCCTTCAACATGTAGTTGGGGTCCTTCATTGAAACACCTGTGAACGCGTCCTTTTTTTGGCGTGGAAGCAAGTCATCCTCGCTTCGCGGGACCACCTATGATGATGAGAGACTCTTGGATCTTGCGAGCATAAAACCTTATATTATTTATACACGAGTGCTAATGTTTTCATAACAAAGTAATCAGCTGATTAGCATTTATTTTAAAACAAACTTTCTCCTTCAAATCAAAGCTGTCCCTGGTCCAAAAGGTGAACATGGAGAGATGGGACCACCAGGTGACAAAGGAAACACTGGGCCACCTGGTCCAGATGGGTTACCAGGTCCGAAAGGTGAAACGGGGCTGAAAGGGGAGAAAGGAGAACCTTACAATGAGATCATTTTAGAAGGTAAACTATCAAGTTGTTTTTATATGGGCTTAAAGCTTTACTGCTAAATGTGAGATACCCAGCATCTATCTGCTAAAGAGATTTTCCCTTAAATTTAGCAATAATATTTATGATAATGCCGAATGTATTTGCAGAACTCACTTCGAGTCGGATCGGACCAAGTCAAGGTGTTTCAGAAAAATTATAGTAAAATATCACAGACATGATTTTGAACTACTGCACTTCTCGTCTGAAAAACCAGCAGCCAGCAATTGAAAATCGTGGGGGGCTCCTTGGTTGCTTCAATAACACCCGAGGCCAGCCTAATAAATGTCATTTTCAGGTGCAAATGGCCTGCTCTGGCCCAGTTGTATCAGGTATTGAGCGGCCTCACCAGAGATCCATAAAGGGAGAGCTGATGGCCACTCAGAAAATGACCCCGGAAATTTAACAAGTTTTTTTTGGTGGCCAGCATTGGTGGCTCAGTGTGGATGCTGGCCAATACCCAGAACTGGCGAGCTCTAGCAGGGCACTTGCATGGCAACTGCAGTTCAGCAGCATCATGTCCATGAGCGCCAGGCTTCAAAGTGGCATGGGCCTCATGTTGGCACCAATGGGTGGACAGAGCGGCCATTCTACCAAACTTGGCATTCATTTTGGGTACTGCTTGAAAATCGTTCCCCCGCACATCATAGAAAATTACACCAATAGCTTAGAATTCAAGAATTCGTTACTGGTTAGATTTTATGAATTAATGCTCTTGATGCAGAGCTTTATACAACAGGAGCAAACATTAGGAATTCAGGCATGGAGAAGCTTTTGCGCTGACGGTCCCAACATTTCCAATAAGTGTTGCATGAAGCTGTGCTCCAGGAGTTCTCATTCGTTAACTTTACCTCTCCGAGACATTACTCTGCCTCAACGGTAATAGTATTCTTTCCTCTGTAAACATTGAGAACTTACGAAGCACATCCACAAGTTATGTTATCAGCAGTGTGCAAAACAGGAGTTAGCCTATAGGACTGACTACAAGGAGAAAATGTGTCAACGCACGAGCGTGAAAGTCCTTGCCATTTTAACAAAGGTAGAAATAAACCAGTTAGTGTCTTTGTTGAAACTGTGGTCAGAGAAATTTAAAGGAATGCCGAACATATTTGTTACTAATAATGCACAGTGTGATTTATACCCCTGCAAAAGAAAAGAAAGAACGTTACATATACATCACACCTTTCACATTCTCAGGTCCCAAAGCGTTTCAGAGCTGATAAATTAATTTTGAAGTGTAGTCACTGTTACTATGTAGGTAAATGCTTCAGCCAATGTGTGCACCAGAAATTTCTGGTGGGGTTTCTTCAGTGGGATATTGGTGAAACCACTAGCGAGAAGACCTAAATGGCCAAAAGCAGCTAATTACTCTGTTTCTCCAGGGTTTCCATCGATGTTCTAACATTGCGGTAGAAGAATAAAAGAACCCCAGAGTAATTCTCCGCTTTTATATTTAAATGTTATATTTCAAGCTCGTGACTTGTTAGTTTTTGGTATCCATTTAATAGTATATTATTTACTCTCTGCCAATTTTAACTTGGCCAAATTGACGTTAACGAGGTAGTAACTACCCCGAAATGGGGTTGGTAATCTTACTGCCCTGTTTATATGCCTCTCTCACCACTTCTTGGCATTTTTAAAAGGAGCCTCTCACTGGGCAGAGATGTGTCTGTCTGTTTCAGGCAGTAGGCTGTTTTTAATATGCAAATCGGAGTTCTATGACATATATAGGACCCCGATTAGGCCATATTAGGACAGAACGGGCTGGAGTACGAGCTCCAACAAGGTTTACTGGCACTACAGCCAAAGAGGACCAAGAAAGATAAGTTTAAAACTATTTTTGCGGGATTGCGCCTCTGGGCTCCAGATTGGGAGAGATTTTAACCCTACCTGCTCAGCAGAAACTTGGAGGTGTTGATAGTTAAAATCGCCTTGACTCTTACCTGTCCGAAAGCCACCATGATCCCAACATTTGCAAATTCAACCTGCTCGCCTGAGCAGGCAGCAGGGACACGTGCCCGGAGCCAAAAGGGTCCTTTTATATACGCATGTTGCGGCCTGATGATATCATTGAGACCCAACGGTAATTTTAATTCAGGCCTGAGCGGGAAACCCCCCTGGAGTTAAAATTGTGGCCAATGTGCCTGTTGCTGCCCCAGACAGCGATCGCCTAATATTGCCCCAGACAGCGATCGCCTAATATTGGCCCCAAGTTTCCACATGATTTGCTCCTGATTTTTAGGAGCAACTGGTGGAGAATGGAGTATCTTAGAAATCGGAATTCTCCACATTTAAGTTTTCTGCAGTTCTAGTCAGTTAGAACAGTTTCACTTTTGAACAGAATTT
The DNA here is from genome assembly GCF_044704955.1 of Pristiophorus japonicus. Classification (NCBI taxonomy): domain Eukaryota; kingdom Metazoa; phylum Chordata; class Chondrichthyes; family Pristiophoridae; genus Pristiophorus; species Pristiophorus japonicus. Next base: position 16,458,480 of record NC_091993.1, read on the forward strand.
TTTTTTCACTGACGCCTGATTTGAAAGTTTCCACAGTGAAAACGTACTACAAACTAACTTAGAATGGAGCAAGTGAAGATTTTTGTAGGCCTGAGAAAACCTTGTCTATACATTAAAAAATCAGGCGCAGGTTACAAACTAGGCGTCCGGAACGAGGTGGGGGGTGGAGGGGGGGAAGGGAAGTCATTACATTCTACAATAAATCCTTAGTTATACTTATGCAAATATTATACAAATAATTCCAACCTGAATAAAAATTTATAAGCAAAGCAAAGATCAAATAAACCATATTCCCACCTGTGTGAAAGTGCTTCAGGCAGGGAGAATGCTGCAGGAAACCTCACAAGTTGAGGCAGCCGTTCCCGACGGCATGGGAGGGGGGGGGGGAGAGGGGAGGAGAGAGAGAGGGGAGGGAGAGAGAGGGGGGGGGAGAGAGAGGCGGGGTGGGGAGAGAGAGGAGGCAGTAAGGGCCCGACCGACCGCAGCGGGGGACAGGCAGGGAGGAGGCAGCTGTCGGTCGGGCCCATCGGGAAACGGCTGCCTCAACTTCTGAGGCTTCCTGCAGCCTTCTCACTGCTGCAAGAAGCCTCAGTGCTGATCATGGAAGGGCAATGTGGTTTTATTAAAACATTTTAAAAATTGAACAGCTACAAAGAACTACAAAAATGGCCGAGTGCCAATGTTTCCTTCACACTGCGCGTGCGTGAACGCTCCAACGCGCATGCGCAGGGTTGCCGGCACGAAAAAAACTCATTTAAATGGTACCCGCCCCCTCCTACTTACAAAATCGGCGCGAGTGGTAGGCTCCGCCCCCTGGGCGCCGCGCCAAGCACACATCGAGCTGCAAAGCGCTCGAGAATAGCGCGTTTTTTTTCAGGCGCCGTTTTCGGCGCGAAAAATGGGCGCCCAGCTCGGAGGGGCACCTGTTTTGTCGCGTGTGGAAACTTGGGGCCATTGTGCTGGACCGAATCGGGCGACTTGCACTGGGATGCCTGTTTGGGTTAGGCAGCTCCCCAGTTCTATTTAAATGAAGTTCAGGCCTCCAAATGGCTCTGTCTTCTTTGCTCCCAGCTCAGGCTGGTGAGCGGCTCACTCCACTGGCCGGCTACCCTGAAGATGAGGTGTCAGCCATGACACAGTTGGTAGCACTCTCACCCCGGAGTCAGAAGGTTGTGGGTTCAAGTCCCACTCCAAAGACTTGAGCACAAAAATCTAGGCTGACACTCCAGTGCAGTGCTGAGGGAGTGCTGCACTGCAGAGGTGGCACTTTCTGATGAGGCATTAAACCCAGGCCCCGTCTGCGCTCTCAGATCCCTCAGCACCATTTCAACGAAGAGCAGGGGAGTTATCCCCGGTGTCCTGGCCAATATTTATCCTTCAACCAACACCACAATAAACAAAATTATCTGCCCATTATCACATTGTTGTTTGTGGGACCTTGCTGTAAGCAAATTGGCTGCTGCGTTTCCTACATTACAACAGTGACTACACTTCAAAAAGTACTTCATTGGCTGTAAAGCGCTTTGGGACATCCTGGGGTCATGAAAGGCGCTATATAAATGCAAGTCTTTTTCTTTTATAGAATATCTGCCCCTATGTTTGAGTGAACCTACTCACAACTCAGGCTGAAATAAAATATCGCATAGATTCTACAATGCAGTTCCATTAAAAAAACTCTAATGACAGTAAAGACTAATAAATAAATGCACATATACAAAAGCAAAGTACTGCGAATGTTGGAAATCTGAAATAAAAACAGAAAATGCTGGAAATACTCAGTGGGTCAGGCAGCATCTGTGGAGAGAGAAAGAGTTAACATTTCAGGTCGATGACCCAGTTTTGACAAAGGGTCATCAAACTGAAACGTTAACTCTGCTTCTCTCTCCACAAATGCTGCCTGACCTGAGTGTTTCCAGTGTTTTATGGATTTATTCATTAAATAAATGCACATATCCAACAGTTTGTGGTTTTCACTTGGGTAAGTTATCTTTTTATAGTCATTATAGATACCGTGCACATCATCAGTGAACCTTTACTGAAAAGATTTGCATGTTTAAATACAATTTTGTTTTCAATCAGGTCAGAGAGGTCCTTCAGGTCCACCAGGGTCACCAGGATCTCCTGGGCCAGCTGGCCCCCCTGGCCCACCAGGTTCCAGAGGAAAGTCCCGACATCAACACAACGCAGTCAATTACGGTAATGTATCTTTAAATTCAAACCCTCAAATAGAGATGTGATTCTTGCTATTGGATAAGGATGTCTTTATCAGACTGAGCCTCACTATTGTGTTTAAATTTAGATGAAGCTCCAAATGATGACACTTTAGTTGGAAGAACATCGGCACAAAAAACACTGAGCTCCTTTTCGAAGAAATCTGGTACAATTTCATCCCACTTCTGTCTTAATTTTGGTATTGAATTGTGGTATTATTTGCATTAATACTTGAGCAATATTCTTCAATAGGACGCATCATAAAATCAGTGGATGGCCCTTACAATGTGACAAAGATAGAAAACACATTTGGAGCATGGATGAAGGACCCAGCATTGAAGAGTAATGAACAAATTTGGGTTGTTGAACATTTTTCAGGTTTGTTATAGATATGCTTTCCTATATTTTATTTTGCTGAATGAAACAGAAACGCAAGACTCAGACACCTCTGCGTGCTCTACATTTGCCTCTTACTAAAATATCTGGCAGAATTAAATATGTGCTTCACTGAGAGGTTGAGCATATGCAGTCAATTCTAGAATAAGACCATCAGATGAATCAATTCTTGATTGGCTCTGCCTAAGTTTCACTCTCAATAAATGTACAAGTCCATTAATCCTGTCAAATAATAATACATGAAAATAAGGACAAGAAAAGACCAACTGGTCCATTGAGGCTGTCTGTTAGTGCCATAATGCAACTGAGCATCATGACCTCGTGTTCCCTTGCGCCAGTAGTCATGTGATTTCATAAAAACTAAATGAACCCCCCGAGCCAATCGAGGGCAATTCCTCTCTGACCTCCAAAGGTGATCAAAACAAGTTCAGGAGATCACAATGACCATGAGGTATTAACAAGACGTCCCTTTTGCCTTTTGTCTGCAGCAATATTCGCCACAGCGAGGAATATGTCCAGCTCTTTTTTGAACTGTTGTATTGGTTCAGTAGTACCACTTTAAAACAGTAAAGATATCTTTCATTTTTGTATCCATAATCTTGGAACTCATCTCTGTTCTGTCTCCATGTCTTGGTGACCAAACTGAACACAAATTCATCTTTCAATTTTAAATTGCCTGTGACTTTTTTTTACAACTTACAAGCATTTTGGTTTTGTCTGTAGTTCACTTACTTCTGAGCCTTACTGTAACCAAACTGCCTTGCTGATATTCTTAATAAGGTTTGTTATCGATTCTTAAATTTTGTTTACAGGACTGACAGTTAAAGAATATGAAAATTTAGAAGCACTTAAGGTTGGAAGCATCTTCAAGTCTATAACATTGCCATATTTCTTTCATGGCTGTGGTCATGCAGTGTATGATGGTTCCATTTATTATCACAAAGGAGGATCTGATAATATTATAAAGTAAGTATATTATGTTGAGGTTTTATAGAAAAATGATGGGTATAAGCTGATCAGTCATAATCTTCATTGGTAGAACTGTTATGCTGTTGTGAGGCACTCCTTGCTGCCTGCAGCCAGTGAAATTCCACTAAAGGTGAGGAAATACAGATTGTCATCATAGCCTCTATGTTCTGACTAGGTTAACAAAACCGTGGCCCCGTTTGCTCTCAGGAGGACGTAAAAGATCCCATGGCACTATTTTGAAGAGCAGGGGAGTTATCCCCAGTGTCCTGGCCAATGTTTATCCCTCAAGCAACATCACAAAAAAAAATTATCTGATCATGATCACATCGCTGTGTGTGGGAGCTTGCTGTGCGCAAATTGGCTGCCGCATTTCCATTACAACAGTGACTACACTTCAAAAGTACTTCATTGGCTGTAAAGTGCTTTGGGATGTCCTGAGGCGCTATATAAATGCAAGTCTTTCTTTTCTTATTGCTGCTTGTTTGAAATTCAAGTTACCATTAAAAGTAGCTTGTAACTGCCAGAAGGAAAATTAAATATATTGATGGGACTGGCTTTCTCTCATATTCATCCACTTAAGTAAGTGCATTTCATAGTAATTGTTAAGAACATAATAGGAGCAGGAGTAGGTCATTTGACTCCTCGAGCCTGCTCCGCCATGTAATATCATGGCTGATCTGATCATGGACTCAGCTCCACTTCCCTGCCCGCTCCCCATAACCCCTTATCGCTCAAAAATCTTTCTATCTCCGCCTTAAATATATTCAATGACCCAGCCTCCTCAGCTCTCTGGGGCAGAGAATTTCAGAGATTTACAATCCTCAGAGAAGAAATTCCTCCTCATCTCAGTTTTAAATGGACGGCCCCTTATTCTGAGACTATGCCCCCTAGTTTTAGTTTCCCCTGTGAGTGGAAATATCCTCTCTGCATCCAACTTGTCAAGCCCCTTCATTATCTTACATGTTTCGATAAGATCACCTCTCATTCTTCTGAATTCCAATGAGTATAGTCCAAACCTACTCAACCCCCACATCTCTGGAATCAACCTAGTGAATCTTCATTGCTTTTATTGGCCGAGGCATAGAATATAAGAGCAGGGAGGTTATGCTTAAATTGTATAATACTTTGGTTAGGCCACAGCTGGAGTATTGCATGCAGTTCTGGTCGCCGTATTATAGGAAGGACATGATTGCACTAGAGAGGGTACAGAGGAGATTTACTAGGATGGTGCCTGGAATGGAGAATCTTAGTTACGAGGACAAATTGGAGAGGCTGAGGTTGTTCTCATTGGAACAGAGGAGGTTGAGAGGAGACCTCATTGAGGTGTACAAAATATTGAGGGGCCTGGACATAGTTGATAGTAAGGGGTCTATTACGAGGGGGCATAGTTTTAAGGTGGTTGGTGGAAGGTTTAGAGGAGATTTGAGGGGGGTCTTCTTTACGCAGAGGGTTGTGGGGATCTGGAATTCACTGCCTGGAAGAGTGGTGGATGCAGAAACCCTCACCACTTTTAAGAGATGGTTGGATGGGCACTTAAAGTGCCGTAACCTGCAGGATTACGGACCTAGAGCTGGTAATTGGGATTAGACTAGATAACCTTTTGTTGGCCGTCGCAGATATAATGGTAAGCACTGCAGGAAATTGAATACAGCCAGGGTGATCTGCTGGACTAGTTTCGATCGCCTGGATGGGTCGGAGAGGAATTTTCCCAGGTTTTTTTCTCCCTAAATTGGCCTGGGTTTTGCCTCTCCCAGGAGATCACATGGCTCTGGTTGGGGTGGAGCGTAGAAGGTTTCAGTATAAGGGGTGTCGCAGTTGTGTGAGGCAGAATGGTTGGGCTGGGTGCTCTTTGCCTTTCCGCCATTGTTCATAGGTTTATATGTAACCTTCAGGGCTGCTGACCGAGGGCCGTGCGGCTCTTTGTCGGCCAGCGTGGACATGATGGACTGAAATTGCCTCCTTCTGCGCTGTAAATTTCTGTTTCTGTGAACAGCCTCCAATGCAAGTATATCCTTCCTTAAATACGAAGACCAGATCTGACAGTACGCTACGTGTGGCCTCATAAATACCCTGTACAGTTGTAGCAGGACTTCTCTGCTTTTATACTCTATCCCCCTTGCAAGACCAACATTCCATTTGCCTTCCTGAGTCCTTGCTGTACCTGCATACTAACTTTTTATGTTTCATATATAAGGACCCCTAGGTCCCTCTGTACTGAAGCACTTTGCAATTTTTCTCCATTTAAATTATTTGTTTTTCTATTTTTTCTGAAAGTGGATAACCTCACATTTTGCTACATTATACTCCATCTGCCAAATTTTTGCCCACTCACTCAGCCTGTCTATAAGCCCTTTGCAGATTTTTTGTGTCTCCTCACAATTTCCTTTCCCACCCATCTTTGGCTACATTACAGTCGGTCCCTACATCCAAGTCTTTAATACAGATTGTAAATAATTGAGGCCCCAGTACCAATCCCTGTGACACCCTACTAGTTACTGTTTGCCAATCGGAAAATGACCCATTTATGCCGACTCTCTGTTTGTTAGCCAATCCTCAATCCATGCTAATATATTGACCCCAACCCCGTGAACTTTTATCTTGTGCGGTAACCGTTTATGTGGCACCTTATCGAATGCATTAAGTAAAATGATGTGGGATAGTTCCAAGACATGAAGGCTACAAAAAAAAAACTAAAACTGGCTTCCAAATTTCTGTTGAATCAACCTGTAAAAGTTATCCCCCACAAATGTCATAAGATAGATTGAACTCAGGACATTTCCTGCAGTTAGATGTACATAGGAACTATATTAAGATGGAAAAGTGAATGGGATCTTATCGGCCAGGAAATTGCGGTCGGAGGCTTACCACGGGTAACACCTCTGAACCGCAAGAAAACTCCGCACCTACCTGCTGCCTCCGGAGCTTCGGACTTTTGCGGTGCTGGGCCTCTATACCTACGCCTGCGCAAAGGCCCACGCATCTCAGGGGCGCGTGTGGTTCGCAAGTGTCCCTAGGACCATATGGATCAGGCCAACCAATGACAAAGGGAGATTCCCATTATGCTATGGCGATTCCATTTATGTACAGAATCCCCATAAATATAATAGAAATCACCCTAAAAAATACAATTTCACAACAGTGAAATAAAAATAATCTCAGGTTCAAAATTAATTAAAATACCATTTAAACATTTAAAAAAGTTTAATTTTAAATTTAAACTGGACAAAACTATCCTAATGAATTTTAAATGTAAGTGAATGTTTAAATCATTAATATATATTTTAACATTTATTTAAACCCTTATATTTCCCACAACAGTGACTACACTCCAACAGTACTTAATTGGCTGTTAAGTGTTTGAGACGTCCGATGGTCATGAAAGGCGCTATATAAATCCAAGTGTTTCTTTCGCTGGTAAAAGGCCTTACGTCTGCTTTTACCAGACACAAGGGTATGGTGGCTATTCGCTGGACAGTAGTTGGGCAAATAGCCCAACTCCATGCCAGCGAAAGGCAATTTCCAGTGGATGCATACGATCGGTCAAGCAGAAATGTGACAGATCGCAAGTTCCGGGATTTCGCACATGCGGAATCCCAGAACTTGCGGGAAGTTACGACAGCCTATGCTGTGCCGTCATAGGCCCTGTAAAATTGGTGCCATAATTTCTTTAAAGAAGCAGAAGTAGTTCATCTCATTATGAGGTGGATTATTGGATAGAATTGGCATAGCATCTGCTTTTCTCTAGCTAAATGAGATGTCGTCCCTAGCATCACTGGCAGCAATATTGGCTTGGTTTTCTCCTGTGTGGATCCTCCTCACATATTGAAGTTTACAGCGCAGAAGGGGGCCATTTCAGCCCATCGTGTCCGCGCCTGCCGACAAAGAGCCACACGGCCCTCGGTCAACAGCCCTGAAGGTTATACCTAAGCCTATGAATAATAAACGGCGGACAGGTAAAAAGAGCATCCGGCCCAACCAGTCTGCCCCGCCACAACTGCGATACTCCATGTATCGCAACATTTTACACTCCACCCCATCCAGAGATGTACGATCTCCTGGGAGAGGCAAAAAACAGAAACAAACCCAGGCCAATTGGGGAAAATATCTGGGAAAATTCCTCTCCGACCCATCCAGGTGATCGAAACTAGTCCAGATCACTCTGGCCATATTAGATTCCCTGAAGTACTTACCATCGTATCTGCACCAGCCAACAAGAGGTTATTCCGTCTAATCCTACTTACCAGCTCTAGACTTGTAACCCTGCAGATAAACAACATTTATCTGACCTGCCACAGAAGTTTAGGGAATGTAACGTTGGCTACAGCCTTGATTACCTGTACATTTTAAAAGAAATGTAGCCCATAGTTTCCAACTTGTTGTCCCATAATAACTGTGTGGTCAGTGGTTCACAGGCTGCAAATGCATCCATCTTCTATAGTGTTGAGAAAAAACTCGGTGTCCATTTTTCTGTTGCGGACCATGGTAAAAGGACTCATAACCCTTAACCCATCTTCACATGGCAGCTACACACACACTTCAAAGAGCAAAGACAGTGATCAGTGGCCTGCTTTTCCTTATCCCATTTAAGGGCTGCTAATGCAAATTATAGCCTAACCTGGCACCTTCCAGGTCTGCATGGCTCAGTACCACATCACACTTCACATTTACCATTTGGTCAGAGATATATCTATTTCTGAAATCCAACCATTTTCTTCAAGTTACTGGGGTGGGATGGGATGAGGGGTCTTTGCTCTGAAGTATCGGCTAGGGCTATCATTATATGATTTTACCTGCAAAAGTTTTAACAGGTTTACAGGAGTCATAACTTTTTGTTCAGATTTGAACTCCAAGTACATGGAGATGGGAGGAAGGGGAAAATGAAAGCCAGAACTGAGCATTAATCCTATCGCATCGCATCACATTACAGGAAGCATTCACAATGATCCTATAAAATGCATGCCCCGTCTAATCTGTTTAGCAGAAGGCTGCGCGGAACATTAGGGTCTGGAGAAGAAGCAATTTACAAATGAGTAGATTTTAGAAAAAAATTGCAGCACAGCACAAAAATGTACTCCTTTTTCTTGGTGTTTGTTTTAGATTTCCACTTGATGGGAAACAGCTCCAGCGCATGAAAATGGAAAATGCTTTGCACAACAATCGCAATTATCTCTTCCAAAATGCAAAGACATATTTTGATTTAACTGCAGACAAAAATGGACTTTGGATAATCTATGCTTCTAGTCATGATGAAAACATTGTTGTTGGCCAAATTGAAATCAATGAAAAATCATTTTCGATTGTTCAGAATTTTAACACCACATACCCCAAATCAAAGACCGGCAATGCTTTCATTGCGCGTGGGATTCTCTACCTCACAGATACTAAGGACTCCAAAATAGTTTTTGCTCTTGATTTGTTGAAGGAGAAACAACTTGATGTAAGTTTCGATTTAAGATCATCAAATGATACGCTTACAATGCTATCCTATAATCCACATGATCGTCATTTATATACATGGGAAAATGGCTACTTAAAGGAATATGGTCTACATTTCTTACCAGCTGAATAAATGCAAATGATTTCATAATAGAGAACAATTATTCATGCATGTGTAACTGGTACAGCTACTAATTTTTAATATGTTCGTAAGGTAAAATGATTTTTTCTCTAATGCAATATTGCCAAATGTTTTTAATTTTTTTGACATTTGCACAGAACATAGCTAACATTTTAAATAGTACATGCACCTTCTATAATACATTGCATTGTATTTTAATTAATTGTATAATGTTTTCCTTTCCATTCGGGATTCAAGATCTAGTTGGTGTCAAATTGGTTCATATGTAAATTTTCTTTTAACAGTAAAATAGATATAAGGTTACATTTATACTGTAGTTTTAGTGTCGCTGTGAAGTAGCTGCCATTTTGCAGTGACACTAAAGCAACTGTGAATTCAGGTCTTGTCTGACTCTGGAGAGGAATGGTGACAGACCTCTGCCCCCCCTCCCCACAACCAGTGAAGGCAGTTTCACATCCCATGGAGAATAACTCCCGTACAGTGTTGAATCTGATTTAGAAAATGCTCATGGGGTTACTTTGACCACCTTCACACTTTAAAAAATTTCCACAGACCTGAGTGCGGACACGCTTGCCCATGCTCTTCGACTGGTGGCTACAGTATAAATGTAGCCATACATAAATACCAAACATTTTACCTACATCTAAAGAAACTCCTTGTACATAATCTTTGGAGCAAATGGTAGCTGTGTAATCATACATGCACATTACACAAATGTATATATAAAAGATACACACACATCTATAGTAAACAATCAAATTGTATGCACGGTACAAATTTATAGCATATTTAAATCTTTGCTATGAGACGTACTTGCAATAATTTCTCAATATTGCACAATTACATAAAAATTGCCATGCCAGGTTTAAATATTGAACATTTAAGCAGATAGTATCACAGATGGAATTCAATGATAATGGACATTGTTAAATGCATCGATATACTTTTTGAATAGATGTTCGATATTAAAGGATATAGGACTACATCAACTGTATGCAGTAGATAGAAATTTACATGACATCAGTAGTTAATAAAATGGAAAGTTATATTAACTGAATTTTGAACTGCTTAACATTCTAGCTGTATGGTGTGGTTTATTTAGTAAGGAAGGAGTAAGACAATTTAGTTATTCTATATTTATACAAGAACTTCAATTGCCTTTGAAATGGCAATATATCGGTATATGTAAAGTATACATGGTAAAATTGGAAGTTTGAGAGAGATTACAACTGCACCTTTAGCTTTTTGCAACATGGGAAACTGCAAAGCCAGCATTACGGCACAGTAGATGTGCATGATTACAACTGGACACACAAGACTCCTGCTATGTGCAGAGCAGTTGGGCCAACTGGAATAATAGCATCTTCATTTTATAGTTACCCCTGGAGTCTATGAAAGATTTTTTGGGTCCTTTGGCCTGGATTTTGAGTTGTGTAATGTAGGTGTCGTAAGAACAGGGCCTACTTCTCATGAAATTGACCCTGGTGTTGGACAAGAGCACAAAAGGCCCAGGGAAACTGTACTGAAGTGGCAAATGGCAAGTGCCGAAAATCTCTATAGGCATTTTTATTTAAAAGCAGTGCCACTAATGACAGACTGTTCTCCCACCCGTTGACAGCATTCAGATACAAAGCTGATTATCCCACAGCTTTGGAGACTTACATTTTTGTGGGCCCCACAAACTACAGTAGGATTTTCACTAACATCTTCGAATGCTAAGATTTTTTTTTTCCTACAAGTTACAATACTAACAAAAAAGACAGGAGACTGTTACAAGAGTGCTACTCTCCTGGAACTGTATACATCAATTTTGAACCCTCATGGGTTAACACTGCTTTCCAACAATACAACAAAGATGATGCAGCAGACAATAAGCTACACACATTAAAAATAATTTATTTGACTTACAAAGGTAAGATTGTGATGCACAACTATTCTTTTAGATTAAGTTTCAAGCGCAGGATGTAAAATCCATATCTTGCTCAGTCCACAAGGAAATGCAATGAATTTGTTACAGAACACAGACATTATATATGAGCAGAAGACAACTTCACAGACAACATGTCAAAATACTGACAATGTTCTCAGACTTTACTTACCATAGCAACATGTACATACAGGAAACATAAAAATACAATAAATTAAACAGTATATTACAGGCAAAATAGCAGACAATACTCAGCTCTTGAATATAAGTTATGTTAATTCACAGATCAAAATAACTTAATTGGTCATAATCCTACATAAAGTGTTGGGCCAATTAAGCCAGACATTCATCTAAGGAAATGCAACTTTTTACACATCAATAGAATTCTTTTTTTTAATACCAACGTTTTCATAGCTTCCTTTTAATTAGAGTGCAATGGATAAACCATCAATAATGCTAATTCAGAATGAACAAAAATAAACAAAAAAATCTCATCTGGTTCCTTTGACTTTCAAGTAGAGATATACAATGCCATCATCACACTGTGCTACACTTCATAATGTAAAGGCAAATCGTTTGTAATAGAAGTACAACAGTCTTAGAAGTTTTAAGAACACTGTGCAAAAAAGACATAAAACAGTTAAGTTTCAATAGCTTTAACTTGTTGAGTGATCAAATTAAAAGTTCAGAAATATCTAAATTAAACTGTACATCTTAATGACTGTGGTTCCCATTTTTGCAAACACTTTTTTTTTGCATTGCCGCTTTCGGATAAGACCATCAACACTGAAAAGTCCCTCCGAGAAGAAAAAATAACAATGAAATCAAATTCTATAAATCAATTCACGCCATCATTACATACGGGATTTCCCATTACAGTGCTGATGGATTTTAGCCAGGGGCACCTATTTTAAATGCCCATACACTTACAGTACACCAAAATATTCTGCATTGTGTTCACAGAGCATTACCAACAACCTGCAACTGCATTGCTTTTTAAAGTAATAATACAGTACATGCACGTCTGTCCTATGGGTTTTTAATATATGGAATTCTTCAAGTCTTTATACCACAAAGCCACACTATACTTCTTCAAATGACTTTCTTATGCTTTATATATATTTCAAATCTGCCCAGATCCACTGCTAATAGAAAACTTCTGCAAAAAGCTGAACCTTGGTCCCTTCTCATTCAAACACAAAGTGCTCTCTAGCAGCTTATGTATCCCCACAGCGTTTGTGAGACACCCTTGTTTTATAATAACCAGAACAAGCAAGCCCAGTAAACTACAATATGTCGAATATTCCAGCAGGGGTATTAAAATAGTCTGGCAAAACTCGTGTCTTCAAAGTTCCATCTGCTCCACAGGAAAAGATGCGGTTGGCTGGCCGGATGTCCAGCTGCACAACTCCTGCACCAATGTTTCGAAAGATCGACTGTTTGGCATGTTCATTTGTAAATGAATGAATTAATCCATGACCAGTTAACCGAAACACCTGCAAAGCAAAGAGATGTCATGTCAGGAAAAAGACTTGATAAAAACATTAACAATACTCCAAAGTTCATGAGAATTATTGTTAGTTCAAAATCATTTAAAATGTCCATTTATTCAAGATAATCAGTTTTATAGTTATTTAAAAGTTGGCAAAATGAGTTAGGATACTGTTCTTACACTGGACATGTCACATAATGAGGAGAAAGACTGCTACCTGGAGTTGAACTTTTAGGTTTACTGATTTAAAAAAAAACAGGCATTTAATACACTTTACACAAACTGCTCAATGGCATGCACAGTGTTTTGAGACATTATCAGATGTACCCACAAGTGCTTTGGGGGCAAGGGGTGGGGAGGAGATAGAGATGAGAGAGAGAGAGAGAGAGAGAGAGAGAGAAAATTGCTCAAGATCTGGACAGTGAAGGAGGAGAGAGAAGACTATGCAGTGTGATAACTGGAAGGAACAGAGAACAATGCCAATTGCCAAGTCCACAATTGGGATACAAGAAAGATAGAGAACAGGCAGGATTGTGGGAAAGAGACAGGAGAAAAAAGTGGTGCAACAAGGTTCACTGTTGAGTCCAAAATTGGGTGGTATCATTGGGAGACAAGATGTCAGCATTTTATTTTCCTTCACAATCATTCTGTGCCCGCACTCTCCAAGCTCCAAGCTTAGGCAATCCTCGGACCAAAACAAAGTGTCACATCGCATCACATAGCATCAATCTTACAACTTTGCATCTAGAATGATAACCTATGCCAAAAAGTAGCTAACTATTAAAACACTGATGGTATACACTACATTGCACTGTCAATTATTTTTTTATACAATACTGGTACCTGTAGTTTATGAAAAATAAACTACTCTTACCACAGTCAGTCTAATTTTAGGAGGTGCAAATCCAGAGCACAAGCTGCTCAACATTTGCTCACGAACCTGGAATTTAAAAAAAAATCGAATTCAATGGTCCCTAAAAATGGTCAGTGTGTGACGCTGAACTAGACAGTGCTGCAGTAAAATGCTGCGATTCCAATTTTGACTTATAAGAACATAAGAAATAGGAGCAGGTGTAGGCCATTTGGCCCCTTGAGCCTGTTCCGCCATTCAATAAGATCATGGCTGATCTGATCATGGACTGAGTTCCACTTCCCTGCCTGCTCCCCATAACCCTTTACTCCCTTATCGCTCAAAAATCTGTCTATCTCCGCCTTAAATATATTCAATCACCCAGCCTCCACAGCTCTCTGGGACAGAGAATTCCATAGATTTACAACCCTGAGAGAGAAGAAATTTCTCATCTTAGAATAAGGGGCTGCCCATTTAAAACTATGTCCCCTAGTTTTAGTTTCCCCTATGAGTGGAAATATCCTCTCTGCATCCACCTTGTTGAGCCCCCTCATTATCTTGTAAGTTTCAATAAGATCACCTCTCATTCTGAACTCCACTGTGTATAGGCCCAATCTACTCAACCTATCCTCATAAGTCATCTCCAGAACCAACTTAGTGAACCTTCTATGAACAGCCTCCAATGCAAGTATATCCTTCCTTAAATACGGAGACCAAAACTGTACACAGTATTCCAGGTGTGGCCTCACCAACACCCTGTACAGTTGTAGCAGGACTTCTCTGTATTTATACTCTATCGCCCTTGCAATAAAGGCCAACATTCCATTTGCCTTCCTGATTACTTGTTGTACCTGCATACTAACTTTGTGTGTTCATGCCATTTAAATTATAATTCGCTTTTCTATTATTTCTACCATAAACATTACTGGGGCAAGTAGAGCAGCTTTGCCAATTATGTGGACACACTATAACTGACCAGGAAACAACTGATGCAGACAATTGATAAGTCACAGGGTGGGCATTATGGGACTAACACAGTCCTATATTTTTAGAATTTTATAGCTACAACTTTCAAATAGTCTGCAGCTCAAATACAAAACACAGCAGTCCCGAAAATCTAGAGGCTGCAATCTCAGTGGTATAACACTAATGTCGCACCCACTGGTGCCCTCCAGTGCTGAACTCATCAGGCGTACAGGCAAATTCTGTACTTGTATAATTTACTAGCAGTGGCCCCCATGTTTTTCTATAGGGTGAGCTGAGAAATAAAATGTATGTAAATTATTTTAGTAATCTAGTTCATAAAAAATACGGCTGATGGCAGATTTCAGTGGGAAATATCTTTGCTGAGGCAGCCTCGCATAGAATTTTTTGCCTGAAGTCTTACCTTCATGTTCCCCTCTGCTGAACCTGTAATGAAATAATCTTCTGTGGAGTCCAAAGCAAGGGCCTTAATAGCAGAATCGTGTGCCTGAAATGTGTGTAGCAGCTGCCTCTGCCTTATGTCAAAAATGCAGACAAAGCCTTTCCTGCCTCCAGAGATCAGAAGTTGCTGCTTTGGTGCGTACTGAAGCACTGTGGCACCATTGTCATGGCAGACGAAACCTAAGGAGATTAAAAGGGGGAAAAGAAAACCCTTCAGTCTCAAAATTTATGGTTAGCAAAACAAAGTACCTGCATGCAAACATAATTGTGAAAAAAACTGGAGCAAGTTTTATTTTAGATTATACCACCCATAAGTGATCTGCGCTTTGGTATTTACCAATTTTCTGTTAAACATCCTGCTAGAAATTACACAACAGCAGGCAAACAGCGTAGCAGATATCAGGAATTCAGCAAAGTGGGGAAGGGGTGAGAAAATCAAACCAGTGTCCTATAATTCCATGGTATTTTGCATCCAGAAATTAAACTGATACGAGACACTTTTTATATATGACGACTTCTACCAATCAGTCTCAGCATTCAATCATTTCAACGGTGAACATATTTTTTTTTAAAGAATCCAGGTCTGTACAAGATGGGTTTTCGATCTCTTCTCCAGCTTTCTCCTGGCTTCTTTGCTGCTACCCCTTCCTCCTCCTGCCCTAAAGGCTGCCCTGCCAAACCACACGACTGCAGTAAAACTGGTTTGAAAGCAGCCAAAAACAGTCCGGGATCAGCAAAAATCTCTTCTTAGAAGTAAGTTTTGTCAGAAAACAGGCCGGAGAAGTTAATCAGAGGCCTAAAAAGGCAAACCAGCAACTAACCTTGATGTGAATGAGCCTTTTAAATTGCGTTGCTGAAGGATCCTTGCTGCCTGTTATCATGCCTGTTACAAAGTTTATCATGCGGCTAGTCAGGCACTGGGGCTGATCAATATCGTGAGCGTAGGACCTTTATTTAAATATTTAATTCACCGTTTTACATATTTCTGCCACATGCCCTTGATGCCAACAGAGCAGTATGCTCCAATATGGCAGGGGGGGGCCTTTTGATACAGAATGAGTGCGTGCGGTGCCCACCATATTGGATGCTTAGGCTCATGTTATGCATATGAAATATTAGCGTTGCCCCAACGAATTTCTAAATGATCAAGTAGAAATAGCACAGAATTTTTTGGTACAAGCTTGTTTGCATAATTATAGCAGCATAGGTGCAGACAGTCAGATCTTGCCAGAAAATTTGCATGGAAATCAAATTTAAAGGGATGGAGGCAACAAAAGTGGGGGAGGGGGGTGTGGGTTTATCATAATTGGGGGCAAAAATTCAGAAAGCTTTTTGAGATTCTAAAAAGGTACCACAACTCATCAACGAACCTAGCTAAAGCTGAAGGGCAGAGTATTAAGAAGTGTCAGGCAAAAGTGAAGGGAAAGTGCAGACAGAAGTCTGCAGACAAGTGAGAGAGCAGTCCAGCAATGACCCCATCTAGGCTGATGCTGCACAAGTTGTTTCTGAGATGGCTGTCTTTGCACCACTTCAAGGTACCGTTCCCATACGTCAGCATTGCAGCATGCCCGTGTTCATTAGTGGTTAAGTGTGCCAGTGCCGTTTTGGTGGGTGTGACCAAGTAACAGTGGCTTCTGATCACCCTGGCATGCCTTATTTCCTCCAGTACCAGACAAAGCTTTGATTGGACTGCATCCACAGAGCTATCCAGCATAATGGTTAGTGAAGCATTCACATATTATAGTGATGTCATCCGGACTCTGCTAGTGAAACGAGAGCAGACTCCAACAG
This sequence comes from Pristiophorus japonicus, assembly GCF_044704955.1. Taxonomy (NCBI): domain Eukaryota; kingdom Metazoa; phylum Chordata; class Chondrichthyes; family Pristiophoridae; genus Pristiophorus; species Pristiophorus japonicus. The sequence goes on from NC_091993.1 coordinate 16,475,119, forward strand.
CATGAGGTAATTTCACCTCTATTTGCAGATGCTGGTAGGAGGGCATGGACCAGCTCTCTGGAAACCCAGCTACAACACTCTCATCTATCCGACAATGTGGAAAATTGCACAAAAAGCAGGACAAATTCAATCCAGCCAATTACCACCCCATCAGTCTACTTCCAATCAGCAGCAAAGTGATGGAAGGCATCGCCGGCAGTTTTATCAAGCGGCACTTACTCACCGATGCTCAGATTGGGTTCCGCCAGGACCACTCGGCTCCAGACCTCTTTATAGCCTTGGTCCAAACATGGACAAAAGAGCTGAATTCCAGAGTTCAGGTGAGAGTGATTGCCCTGGACATGAAGGCAGCATTTGACCGAGTGTGGCATCAAGGAGCCCTAGTAAAACTGAAGTCAATGGGAATAAAAATTCTCCAGTGGCTGGAGCCATATCTAGTACGAAGGAAGATGGTTGAGGTTTTTGGAGGTCAATCATCACAGCCCCAGGACATCACTGCAGGAGTTCCTCAGGGCGGTGTCCTACGCCCAACCATCTTCAGCTACTTCATCAATGACCTTCCCTCCATCATAAGGTCAGAAGGGGGGATGTTTTCTGATGATTGCACAGTGTTCAGTTTCATTCGCAACTCCTCAGATAATGGTGCAGTCCATGTCCGTATGCAGCAAGACCTGGATAAAATCCAGGCTTACGCTGATAAGTAGCAAGTAACATTCGTGCCACACAAGTGCCAGGTAATGACCATCTCTAAAAGCGAGAGTCTAACCACCGCCCCTTGACATTCAAAACCATTACCATTGCTGAATCCTCCACCATCAAGATCCTGGGGGACACCATTGACCACATAAATACCGTGGCAACAAGAGCCAGTCAGAGGCTGGGTATTCTGTGGTGAATGTCTCATCTCCTGATTCCCCAAGGCCTTTCCACCATCTACAAGGCACAAGTCAGGAGTGTGATGGAATACTCTCCACTTGCCTGGATGAGTGCAGCTCCAACAACACTTAAGAAGCTTGACACCATCCAGGACAAAGCAGCCCACTTGACTGGCACCCCATCCACCACCTTCAACAACATTCACTCCCTCCATCACCGGTGCACCGTGGCTGCAGTGTGTACCATCTACAAGATGCACTGCAGCAACTCGCCGAGGCTTCTTCGGCAGCACCTCCCAAATACGCGACCTCTACAACAAGGGCCGCAGGTGCATGGGAGCATCATCACTTATATTGTGTTCCTAACACAGATGAGACTGCACACGGAGGTTAAAGTAACAGCGACCTCAGTCTTTAATAAGACACTCCAGAGTGAGGAACAGGCCTTAGGGGCCGGCTTATATACAGTGCTCCCAAGGGATGCTGGGATCCCTTGGGACTTCAGGGGATGAGCTCCCTGGTGGCGGAACATGGGAGTGCATGCTTTACAGATACACAATAACTTGCAAGTTCCCTTCCAAGTTACACACCATCCTGACTTGGAAATATATCGCCGTTCCTTCATCGTTGCTGGGTCAAAATCCTGGAACTCCCTCCTTAACAGCACTAAAGAAGTTCCTTCACCACAAGGACTACAGCAGTTCAAGGCAGCAGCTCACCATCACCTTCTCAAGGGCAATTAGGGATGGGCAATAAATGCTGGCTTTGCCAGCGACGCCCATATCCCGGAACAAACAATAAAAAAAACAAACTTGACCTGCCTGGCATTGCTCTTCTGGTTGTAGAATTCCTATGAGGAAACCCTTCAACACCATTAAAGGAAGCTGGAGACAATAAATAATTAGCTCAAAGGGTTATGAAAGCCAAATTTCCAGCAAGGAAAATGACAAACGTAAGTTCCAGAATAGGTTAAAAAACACATTTTGAAATTTGTACCCTATAAATGGCATCTCGCTGAACGGTTCATCCCCAGCAATTCTGGATAATAGTGCCTTGAATTTCTTTCAGGATATTGGGCCCAAAATTCCACATGGACTTTTTTTGGGGCCGTTGTAGAGGTACGTCCAATTTTTTAGTGGCCCAACTGCGCCAAAAAAAAAGTTCCAAGTTTCGCCGGCATAACCTCTCATTTTGGAGCCGCGCAGATGTCCTTAAGCTCTGTGGGTGGACCAAAAAACTGAGGTTGCCAGGATAACGAGGGATGTTCTGAAGGGCCGGGGCACAAATAAAGCATTTCCCCTTTGTAAAATAGATCACTAAGTGAGACTGAAATCTCAATATATGAAACAGTATGAAATTCCTTTATTCCTTTTTAGCATTTATAGATTTTTTTCACCTCCAGTGTGTCAGTGCCACTGCAATCCTGGGCCAAAAGGCTCCCCCGCCACATCGGCCCGCCTTTATCCCGGGCCGAAAGGACCCCGCACCAGCCCTGCCCCGTGCCTTCAGCTCTGCTGAAACAATGATGTCTTCTCTCTGCCAATTTTCACTTTGCGACGATTTTCTTAAGTGTAGGTAAGGTTTTTCAGAATGGTGCAGTGCGCAGTTTTTGAAAAAATCCTACTTGGCCAAACTCGCTTAAATGGCCAGAAATGGCGCACCTGGCAGGTTCCGCCCCCAGTGACGTCAAAAAATTGTGAACTAAAAGAAAAAAAATCGGACGTACCTACTTTAGAATGGCGCAGAAACTTTGGCGTAACTTGCAGATTTTAGTCTGCTCCAAAAATAACAGCATAGGCCAAAAAAATGGTGCAGAATGGTGGTGAAAATTCAGCCCATAGGACCTTCCTACCAGCAGATGGAGGAGACTTTTATCCCATCCAGTCTGGGTGGAATCTAAACCCTGGCTCCAGAGGCGAGAGGCCAAAGATTAAACTATTGCATCACGTAAGTCCTTAAAAGTTTAGAACATACCAAAGAATACCAGACTAGCCATGTCTTGTGGCTGTCGGCCAATGACAATTTTTGAATACATAGAATAAATTTATAATTATTGACAGAAATCAAATAAAAGTAACCATTTAAAAGAAAATACTTTGCACTATTTCTGAAAAGTGGAATACAGTTAATTTCATAGGAAATTAGTATTTCAGGTACAATGTTAAAAAAATGCAAAATCATCAAATATTTTTTTTATCACCAACAAGAATTCTATTAAGAGGTACAAACACTGATCTTACCATGCACAAGACTGTTGTGTGGTGAAATTAGTGTATCCCATAGACAAACATTTCTGGAAAGAAAAGCAGAAAATGCCAGTTAGTATACAATCTAACATTCTCAAAATCATGTTAAAATTTAGTAGTTCCACCATTATAGGGAAGATGTAGGTAAACAATTGCCCAAAGATTTCCAGTCAATATAGGGGCACATTATTCATTTATTGGTCATGGGCAGTGAAGTCTTCTGCTCTCCCACCACCCCCACCAAGCTATAGCACCGGGCTGTGAACTCCATGCCAGACCCGCTCTATTCTTGCTGCTGAAAGTTCCTTGTATCATAAACTCCCCTGTTGTTTCTGTCATGGTTTAGAGAATGAGAGGGGGCAGGGGAAGGCATATCTCCTACACTGTGCAAGAAAAACGTTCACATGGCAGCAGGAAGGATTCAACAAAACAGAGTGGAACAGGAACAAGATCTGGATTAGAGCTCAACCCTAGCTATGCACTACAGAATTAGTTAATAAATAACAATCTAGAAAAATTAGATACAGGAAGAGTTAATAAATTGGAATTTATGAAGAAAATGTGTTAATACAGGTTGGGCCTCCCTTATCCGGGACTCCCTTATCCTCCCCCCCCGGGCCACTGACCTCCCATCATCTGGCAAAATCCCTTATCCAGCACAGGCCAGGTCCCGAGGGTGCTGGATAAGGGAAGTTCAACCTGTACTTAAATAGATTGAGAAAACAATCTTTAACATGACAATATCCCCCTTTTGCATCTGGCACAAATTTTCTCATGTCAATATCTCATTACAGTTCACTGTACCTGTTATCGTTAGATTGTCCTGCTGTGGTTATGAGGCTTGAGGAGGTAACAAATGCAAAGTCACCAGCAGCTTTACTGTGACACTGCCAGCTCTGCAATTAAACAATAAAAACTTCTTATACTAATACAACATTGCAAAAGAAATTCTATAGCAGCATTTCCTTTGGCAAACTTTACTTTGCTTCCTGAGGTGATGGTTCATATTGTTACAAATTACTGGAAGAACTTGGTCCCTGAAATGCTACATTCTCAACACATTTGGCTGAAGTCTGACAATAAACTCATCTATCGAAGGACAACAGCAAAATACTGCAGATGCTGAAATCCAAAACAAAAACAGAAAATGCTGGAAGCTCAGGAGACCAGACAGCATCTGTAGTGCGAGAAACAGTTAATGTTACAGATCTGACAAAGGGCCTCAGAGACCTGAAACGTTAACTTTTTCTCTCACTACGGATGCTGCCTGGCCTGCTGAGTGTTTTCACCTCTTGAAGACACTTGTTGGAAATACTGAACATGTGTTTGGCACGTCTGCAATATCTTCAAAGAAATTATTTCAACAAAGGCAAGGACAGTCATGTGTTCTTAAATTACAACATTGCTTATATAACTTACAAGGTATGGTTTAGGATTAGATCCAGTTTGGTTGACTTGCCAAAGGCTCAGAAAACCTTCGCCATCTGCCACCCCCAACTGTAAGGGGGAAAAAAAATCACTTTAATAAGACATTCATGAAAGAAACAATTTTACTGAAACCTGTTTTTTTCTGGCTACAGCTTTCTTTATAGAAAAAAAAAATATTGAATGGCGTATCCAGCAGTGTAGTAAAATGGTGCGTGTTTTAACCATCAAAGAACAGAAACACAATGGCCCTGATTTTGCAGTCAGTGGCTATGTAATCGCGCTTGCTGCTGACATCGAAGAAAGCTGCACACAAAGATCTAGTGATCTCTGTAGCATCGATTTCACCTCTCCTGACGTTAATTTGAATCTGATGCCAAGTCTAAGGGATCTCCAGTGTCCAGCAACAGTGATGTCATCAAGCTAATTAAGCAGTCAATTACACTTAAGAATTCTCAGACAGCAAATCACACTTTTTAAATCATTTTACAGAGAGCGAAATAAAGATTGGGACATACACGAGATTAAGGTAGAAGCTGAAGTATCAAACAAACTTAAAAAAAATATATATATTAAAAATCATGGAATTTTTATCTTAATGGAAAAATTTTATATTCCACAAATAAAATTAGTTTTTCAGGGCCAGAACGGTTGTTCAGCAGTAATTATGACTGAGTATGCCATTAAAAACTCAATTATACCTCATTCAACAAGGTTTAACATTTTCAGGAATTTTTAACAGCGATATTCCAGCATAAAAGGGGAAGTCTTCATCGATTGATTGCCGGCTCCGGTGGAGGAGCAAGGAATGACTGACAGCAACTTCTGGATTTCCGTGTTTAACTGCGTACGTGCGTACTCCAGAAGCTGTTATCAGATTCAAAGTTATAATGATGGCGAACGCTGACAGTTTCGCCGTCAATACAACCGCAAATTCCGGGCCATAATCTAATAGTTTGGTCATGTTAACAGAATAAATGCTATATTCTTTAAGAGATCTTTTACATTTCTTAAACTTGCTGGTATTGATTTACATTCAACATTTATTAGAAGTTAGAAGAGTTCTGTTGAAATTCATGCTGCTGTGAAGTAAAAGAATAGCAAAGTCAAAGTGGCTGAATGGAGAATAAAGAAAAGCAAAAATGAGCTGATCCTGAATACTTCTGTACACCACAGTCTCAATCTAAACTTCTCTAACTACAATGTGGGCAAAACATGCAACAATTGCACCAATATTTAAACCAATGCTAAATTCTGGTGAAAACAATTCAAGTATTAGGAATCAGTGAAGATTAGTTTGAATACATCAGGATGGACATCCTGAAGCTTGATGAGCATTGAGTGTCATCTGCTGCCTGAACAGCTGTCCGTGTTAAACAATGGCGCTCTCAATGCGTTCGCAAGAGGCCCAGCGAAGGACTCAATCAGCTTTGTGCTTATCTAGGTTTCTCAGTTTTAAAATTTCTCCGCAGTGTTCCAACATCTCATTTAGTACATCCAAAGAATTGTTTGCAAATAGCTACTGGAAAACATTTCTTCCTCTTTTCATTCTTCACTTTCCTTTTTGTTCTTTTATATGGTTTCAAGAAAAAAAAGTTAGCTCTCCATGTCATAATGTACCAATACCATTGTTTATTTGCATAGTTGACCATTAAAAAACCGACATGAATAGCCTGGCATACTATATGAGGATAACATTTGGGTAGTACAAAGAATCTGGATGTCAACCTTCAGAAACAGAACCTGGCTGAAGTGGCTAATAAAGATGACAAAGCACAACCTGCATTCACAGTAGAATCTCCAAGAAAGGCAAATGCTAAATCATTCAAATGTACAGTATCCCACATAAACTCAAATTTCACCACTCAGAGAAATGGAGGAGGACCTGCAGTTAGAACACACTTAATCATGCTCCAAATCCAACCATTCTGAGCAACAACCTGGGAAGACACAAAGACCACAATTAACTTTGTCTATCTCTAGACATGTCACCTTGCCTGGCCAGTAATAGGGCACCCTTCTCCTCAATGGCATACTGATTTATGTACCTAGGAGCTAGCAACAAGGTGCACACCCGAGACACTAGATTGGACCAGCAAGCTTAAAAAAAAAAACTGGTCCTTCACCTCTGGGACCTGGGTCCAAATGGAATTAAAGTCTTTATCAGCTGGCTGTAAAGATAATGGGATGGATTTTCTGGTCCTTTGCACTCCGGGTTTCGCCCCAGAGTGGTGTGAAAGGCGGCATTCAGGTCTCCTGCGCCCCGTCACGATCCTCCGATCCGCTTTTGCGGTGGCGTTAAGCAACACCGCCGGGAAGAGCTGCGCTGGGTGTGCAACGCCTCTCATTGCAACACCGGCAGTACTTTGGACTTTTGCCCGATCCGTCACTCGGATGTGCACCCGCAATGACCGCCGGCGGCGGTGAGGAAGGTCAAGTACTCCGAAGGCAAGTGCGAGTGTTTGTTCTTTTAATTTAAAAAAAAAAACTGTTTTGTGTTGTGTTGGCGTGGGCAATGTTCTGGGAATGTTTTTGTGGGGTGTTTTTAAGGTTTACCCCCCTCCCCCACCCACCCAGGCCTCGGAGCACATACGGCCTAGCACTTTAGTTCGCGAGTTTCCCATTTTTGCGCCACGAAAAGTGTACAATGCCTCCCTTCGCGCTGCACCCTCTGACGCAGGGTCCAGATGCCGAAACTTCCTTACCAAAGTACAAACTATTCCCAACCTGTAACTTTCCCGACCCGCCTCCGATTTCGCCTCGAAAACAGAAAAGCCTAAAATCCAGCCCAACGACTGAAGTGGTCTCAAATCAGTTTCTAGTGGAAATGAGCCCAGCACAAAGCTATAGACTAATTTGGCACTGAATTGGTAATCAAAAGCCATAGGATGGTTGGTGAGAGAAATGTGAAAAGATCCCAACAGGAATTGGAACTTGATTACTAAAAGAGTGGACAGTGCATAGAACAGATTAGCGGCGGGTGTGGTGGAACAAGCAACTTTAATGGGTTTCAAGAAGGAATTAAACAGATTCTTGTCAACAAATGGATTCAGAATTATTGAAAATGCACGAAGGGAATACTGTAGACAGGTGGGCTAGTTAGACAAAAGGTCTTCTCCTGCTTAAAACTTTTACTGTGTTACTTTTGAGTCTGGAGTTGAGGCTCATTGTTAGAAAACAGTAGAGTGAACTTTATTCATCTAAACGCATTATAGTTATCCTGGGAATGCTGACACTGGGTGCCCAGAATGTAAGCATCAACATCCCACACACACAAACGGACCACACAGTGATGTTGAGGAACAGCAATAAGAAAAGGACTAATGGATTACATACTTCCTGTTCTCTTAAGTATGTTACAGTGCCATATTGTGTTCAGAACAAGGTACTGCAACAGGCAAGGCTGGAAATTAGCATTTTGTTTGGTGTAAAGAACTGAACAGAGAGCACAAAAATGAAAAAAAAAGCTTTAAAATAGACAAAAGAAACCTGAATAGGTTGCTTTTGGACTTGAAAAACTAATTTTAATTAAACCTGTGGGGTGGGAAAAACATTTTACACTGAAAATAATCCCTCACCCTCAACAATTTGCATTTATATAGCACCTTTAACATAGTAAAACGTTCCAGGGCGCTTCATGGGAGCGTTAACAAACAAAATTTTATACCGAGCCACCCAAGGAGAGATTAGGATAGATGACCAAAAGCTTGGACAAAGAGGTAGGTTTTAAGAAGTGTCTTAAAGGAAGAGAGTAAGGTAGAGGCGGAGGGGTTTAGGGAGGGAATTCCAGAGCTTAGGGCTTAGGCAGCTGAAGGCACAGCCGCCAATAGTGGAGCGATTAAAATCAGGGATGTACAAGAGGCCAGAATTGGAGGATCGGAGAGATCCCGAAGGCTGGCGGCAAATACAGAGATAGGGAGTGGCAAGGTCATGGAGGGAGTTGAAAACAAGGATGAGAAATGTAAAATTGGGACATTGCCAGACCGGGAACGAATGTAGGTCAGTGAGCATGGTGGTGATAGTTGAACGGGACTGGGTGCAAGTTAGCAGAGTTTTGGATGAGCTCAAGCTTATGTAGGATAGAAGATGGGAGGCCGCTCAGGAGAACATTTGAACAGTATAGTCTAGAGGTAACAAAGGAATAGATGAGGGTTTCAGCAGAAGATGAGCTAAGGTGGGGCAGAGTCGGGCGATGTTACGGAGGTGGAAGTAGGCAGTCTTGGTGATGGCGTGGATAAATGGTCGAAAGCTCATATCGGTGTCAAACAAAACGATACCAAGGTTACAAATGGTCTGGTTCAGCCTCAGATAGTTGCCAGGGAGAGGGATGGAGTCAGTGGCTAGGGAACGGAGTTTGCGGTCAGCGGGGACCAAAGATAATGGCTTCGGTCTTCCCAATATTTAGTTGCAGAATATTTCTGCTCATACACTACTGGATGTTGGACCATCTGCGTGACAAATCAGAGACAGTGGAGGGGTTGAAGAGGTGGTGGTGGTGAGGTACAGCTGGGTGTCGTTGGCATATATGTGGAACCTGACGCATTTACGGATGATGTCGCCACGGGGCAGCATGGAAATGAGAAATAGGAGGGGCCAAGGATTGATCCCTGGGGGGCTACAAAGGCAAAGGTGTGGGAGCAGGAAGAGAAGCCATTGCAGGTGATTATCTTGGTACAACTAGATAGATAAGAATGGACCCAGGCGAGGGCAGTCCCAGCCAGCTGGATGACGGAGGAGAGACGTTGGAGGAGGATGGTGTGATCAACCGTGTCAAAGGTTGCAGACTAGTCAAGGAGGATGAGGAGTGATAGTTTACAGTTACATAGAATGCCATTTGTGACCTTGATAAGGACTGTAAACTTGATTGGAGCGATTCAAACATGGTGTTGCAGAAGAGATGAGCATGGATTTTGGGAGTTCCAACAGCTCAAGGACTTTGGAGAAGAAGGTTGGAGATGGGGTGGTAGTTTTCAAGGAGAGAGTGGGTTTTTTGAGGAGAGAAGTAGTGTTTCCTTTAAGTTATCTTAGTTACAGATACTGGCCTAGAAATTGGAACCTTTTGCATCGGCCGTTAAGGCCAGTTTTGAAGAAAAAAATAGCAGCTGCCTCGCTTCCACCCTCTTCCGGCGCAGAACGCGGCAACTGCCATATTGGGTCGTTCCGCCGCGCTGCCTGCGCTCGTCTCAAATATTTTAACGATCAAAAGCGTGACGTCAATCGGCGTGCAATTTTGGACACTGATGCTCCTTTTACTGCCCTCTCCAAAGCAGCCCGTGCGTGCAGCCGTTACCAGAGTGTAGACTCAGGAGAAAGCGGCGGAGTCGTCAATAACTATGCAGAGTATGTCCAGTCCAGTGAGATGGCTCATGGTCATTACTGCAGGAAGACATCAGCAGATTGAATGCCTGTTCTATATACATTACATGCCAGCACTCAATTGGAGCAGGTCAGTGGGTTCTGGCACGTAATGTGTACAGAACAGCATATGGTTACAAATAGTCTGGGGAACTTGTACTGTATTCTAAAGGCCTGATCCATTACTGTCGGTCAGTTGTGTAACACAAGACATACATTTATACTCTAGATTTTCAAATCTTTCTAATAAGCGCATGCAGTTGTGTCAGTAAACTGTAAATGAAACGATATTTGGGCTTTATAACTGTTTATTATTGTTCCATACATCGGTATTGAATATGCATCCTGGTCCTCAGAAGTAACAGGTGTGTGCTTATTACAATGAAAGGAGACTGAACGACTTTTTCTTGTTTCTGAAGGAATTTGTAAATCTGCATTTACTCGTATCGATACTCAGGTATGCAGGGTAGCCAGTAAACCTTTCACATCTCTTGGTCTATTCAGGGAGGAATCATGGATCACCTATGCCGGCTCTGACATCCAGTATTGCAAACAAATCTTCCAATTCCAGTACACCATTGTCCTTGCAAAATGCTCATCTGGATTGCTTTCTAGTGAGATATACTCCTAAAATGACTTATAGTGAAAAGCCTCTGTAATAACAAAGATTATTCACTATGTCTATTAAAAGAATAGATTGCTTTTATTTGTATTCAAGGGCGTAGAATCGGAAATATTGTTTGCATTCTTCTAAATTGCAGAGATTAGTGTATTTGTAGGCTTTGATTTATCTCTCTGTCAACCTACAAAACACGAGAAACATAACCGGAAACGTTGCAGTTCACTTCAATAAATTGCGATTTCCTGTAACGCTGCACAGATCTTTGACCTCCTGTTGATCGTACCGCCTGAAAGAGCGCAATGCACGCAAGGTTCTGCGCTGCGCTCATTTAAAGCAGCAGGCAGCACCAAAACAACAGTGCGGGCGAGTGTTAACCTTGGCCCACGGTGGCACCGCACGTTTTCGGGCTTTATCGAATTTCTGGGCTAATATCTTTGGGGTGAAGGACAATTGCGATTGCCCTTTAGATTGTACATTGATATGCTGTAACATTTTCAACCATTCTTGTCCCTTCAGCCACTGAAAATCATTACCATTGTGGCAGCAATTTAAAAATAATCAACTGGCCAGGAAGCTGAATCCCCTGGGTACAGCAAATACAGGATCTTCAACTGGGTTGGAATGCATACACATAAAGGAGACCAAATGATTTTCTGTCCATTAATTTGAATAGATGAATAATTGGCTGGGCCTATATGGGTGTGCGCTCCGCCCTGCCTGATTTTTCTGTATTTGCTGCGTCCAGGTTCACAACCAGAAAATTGTACCCTCTAAAATGTGAAAGTTTTCCAACAACTAGAACTTTAAGCAAAACATGGCTCAATGGTAGCACTCTCGCCTCAGTCAGAAGGTTGGGTGTTCAAGTCCCATTCCAGAAACATGAGCACATAATCCAGGCTCATACACCAGTGCAGTACTGAGGGAGTGCTGCACTGTTGGAGGTGCCGGTTTTTAGATGAGACATTTAACTGAGGCCGTACTTGCCCTCTTAGACGCACGTAAAAGATCCTATGCCACAATTTGAAGAGCGTGGGACCTTGCTGTACATAAATTGGCTGCTGTTTTTCCTACATTCCAACTGTGACTACAACGCTTTGTGATGTCCTGAGATTATGAAAGAATTATAGAATCATACAGCATTCAAGGAGGCCATTCGGCCCATCGTGCCAGGTTTGAAAGAGTTATCTAATTAGTGTCACCCCCTGCTCTTCTTCCTTAACCCTGCAAAAGTGCTATTTAAATCCAATGTTGCTCTTTTTTTCTTTGAAAAAATGTTCCTTATAGTGTTTAAGTGGATCAAACTTCTAGCAAAAGCTAATTCTATATTGACTAATCCCTTTATAAAATAACTAGATAAATATCCGAGTAGGATTTGGACTGAAGTTTATAAAGATGCATATATACTGAGATGATCAAATACTTATAGGAAATAATATCCAGAACGGGAGGGGCCGGGTGGGTAGACCGCGGGAAACCCAGATTGACAGGCTGGCTTCCAGTTGGGTGGGAAACGCTGGACAGGAGGCCGCAGACACAAGTAGGTGCGAGCCCCACGCCAGCAGGGGGAGGGGGTTCCGATCCCCGGGGGAGGGGGGATTGTTTCTATGGGGCGGGCTAATGGTGGGGAAGCTTGGGACGCTGAGAGTAAAAATTCCTACTTGTCCTGGCACACAAGGATTGCTCCCCGAGGCTGTCCTCGCCTCGCTGCAGCTAGGAGGCCAGGATCCACAGCCAGCCAGTTAAACCTGAGGCTTCGGAGCCTCATTATCATATTTAAAATGCCAATCCACCTCCTGGCAGTGGGATGGCTGCCCGCCCCATCCCGCCCCCATTAAACCCGGAAGTGGACAGGATTTAGATTTTTAATACTTTAACTTCCCCCATGCTCCCAACTCATCGTTTCTTTTCAGCTTAAATTCTCCCCATTGGCTCTTCTGCTGCAAGGACTGTGGAAAGTACACCTTGGTGCAGTAACTGGCCAAAGCTGAATAATGTGTACTTGAATATTCTGCACTTTCACTTCAGTATCTTTGGAAAACCCTGGAAAAGATGTGCAGAACCTTTTGCAAAAATTAAATAAATTGGGTAGAATGGTAGAGCAAATTTAACCAGGTCTGTGGAGGGAAAGGGCTGAAAGCTATATTTATTCCTTCATGCTTTATATTATTAAGTTAAATTATATTTTAGAAATGTTGCATGACATACTAACCTTATTGCCTTGGGAATTGAAATAAAGTCGAGTAACCCTGGCATTGCCAGCTTGACGGAAACATATAACCTGCTGTGGCCGATTCCATTCAAACATTCGGACACTTCCATCTTGTGCACCTGTAAGATCTGATTGACATAATTGCAAAGAGTAGAATCTTAGTTCACGGGCTAATCAATACAAATATATAAAAATAAATTATTTTGGTGCTCAATAATTGATTATACGGCAAATTTTGAGAAGGCGCTATATAAATTCAAGTTCTTTCTTTCTCATCCAAGTTCTTTCTTTCTTTCTCAGCTGCCACATGTTCTATACGTTTACTTGGATAACAATAAAACGGGGCTTTGTAAATGAATAACATGTATATATTTTTTTAATGAATAGTCTCTCTCATGACCTTGCAGTGGGGAGCTGGGTTGCACACTGGTGTTTATCTGCAATGCAGGCAGATGAACTGGGAGGTGCAAAACTGAAGTGCTACAGTGGCAGGAAATTGCAATCACATTGTGACAGGTTCATGTACATAGTTTCCATTGTAAATGAAGGCATAGGGATTTATAATGGGAAACAGTTGTCAGGTTTCTAGGTCAGAAAGACCTGCATGAAGTTACATATACATCGTTTTTTTATGACATAACAAATGATTGTAATCAGCTGGTTAAACATTTTTTTCACGTTAGTTTGTACTTGTTTTTTTCTCTTTTTATCCTTCTCTGCTGAAGATAGTAAATCAGCAGGAGTTTGACTCTTTTGGCGTTAGCAATACTGATACTTCGCCCAAGGATGGAGTATTATAGTTAGATCTAGAAGATGTCAATACATTACATAAACCTAGAACTTTAGTATTTTAATTCATGGCTAATATAGAGGCCGAAATTGCCCTCCACACAATTCAAATTAAATGATTATTCACCGCCTCAATCCATGGCGGAAGGTGGGTGGTGTCGTCAGCGCTGCGAGCTCTGCAGCCACTTTAGTGGCACACACTGGGCCACCTGGGAGGGCTTTGGCCGGGCCAGCGGTCCAGTACCCAAGGGGGGGGTGGGGAGAGCCAGGCTGCCTATTAGCAGCCCGGCCAAACCCATGATTGCCATTGTCGGGCGACTTCAGAGTCGGCCGACAATTAAAATAAAATGGCAGCCGCAGTGGTGCGCCCTCCCCTTTAAGGGCAGACGTGCCGCCCAGACACTGGCGGCTTTCCGCGGAAAAAGCTGTTGGGGGCACTGAGCAGTGGCGGCTCTGCTCCCACGGGGGAATTTTCCTCGTGGGGCGGAAAGGGGTCACTGCCGGGTGGCAAGGGATTGGCGCATGCCCGATGCGGCGGGAACATGGGCGGAGCAGAAACTCGTTTCTGCCGTCCCCGGCCTGGGGGCAATTTCGGATGGGACAGCCCATCCGCCTGCCCCCCGGTCGGAAAAGCCTTACCGCCTCATTACCGGTTCTTAGACAGTAATGGATCTTAAAGTGGGGGGCAATTTTGGTCCTCTAGTATTCTCTGTTTTTATGCAGTGGTTGGCTCTAGTCTTTAGCAGAGATATTGGGCTCAAGTTTCCGCCTCAGTTGCTCCTGATTTTTTGGAGCAACTGGTGTAGAACGGAGTATCTTAGAAATTCAAATTCTCGGCATTTAGTTTGCTCCAGTTCTAGTCAGTTAGGACAGTTTCACTTTGGAACACCCACTTACGCCTGTTTTCAAAGTTTCGGCAGTGAAAACTTACTCCAAACTTAGAATGGAGTAAGTGAAGATTTTTGTACGCTCGAAAAAACCTTGTCTACACTTTAGAAAATCAGGCGTAGGTTACAAATCAGGCGTAGGGAATGGGGGGGGGGGGTTTAAAGGGAAGTTTACAAACATTAAACACTTCAGTTTTACAAATAAAGAGCCATCATCAATAATAAATGATAAAAACATCAATAAATCAACTAACAAATCAATCAAAAAAAATTAAGAAATAATTTTTTTTTTTTAAATCAATAAAAACATTTTCTACTTACCGGCTGCAGCACCAGGAGCCCTCCAACAGCATGCTGGGATGCCCCCCCCCCACTCCCAGTGTGTCTCTGTCAGTGTCTCTATCTCTCTGTCTGTGTGTGTCTCTCACTCTCTGTCTGTCAGTGTCTGTGTTTCTGACAGCGAGGGGAGGGGGAGGAGGTGGGTAGAGGGAGGGAGGCAGAGGGGGAGGGTGGGATGGGGGAGAAGGGGGAGGGAAGGGGGAGGAGAAGGGGAAAGGGGGGGAGGAGAGAAGAGGAAAGGGGGGGGAAGAGGAGAAGGGGAAGGGGGGGTAAGAGGAGAAGGGGAAGGGGGGGAAGAGGTGAAGAGGAATGGGGGGGAGAGGAGAAGGGGAAAGGGGGGGAAGAGAAGGGGAAGGGGGGGGAAGAGGAGAAGGGGAAAGGGGGAGAGAGGAGAAGAGGAAAGGGGGGGGAAGAGAAGAAGGGGAAAGGGGGGGGGAAGAGGAGAAGGGGAAAGGGGGGGGAGAGGAGAAAGGGAAAGAGAAGGGGGGGGAAGAGGAGAAGGGGAAAAGGGGGGGGAAGAGGAGAAAGGGAAAGAGAAGGGGGGGGAAGAGGAGAAGGGGAAAGAGAAGGGTGGGGAGAAGGGGTAGGAGGGGGAGGGGGGGAAGGAAAGGAGAAGGGGGGGGAAAGGAGAAGGGGTGGGGGTCGGGTCCGGGGTCCAGGGGGGCGGAGGAGGGAGGGAGCGCGGGTCGGGGGGGCCGGAGGGAGGTCGGGTCGGGGGAGGAGGGAGGGAGCGCGGGTCGGGTCGGGTCGGGTCAGTTCGGGTCGGGGGGTGATGGGGGGGGAAATGGAAGTCGAGTCGGGTCGGGAGGAAGCAGGAGCTGGGCGTGGGAGGCAGCCTTATGCACGCAGCCCCAGTGAGGCCATTCGGCCAGGGCTAGGGGCTGCGTGCTTCTGGTCCCTCCCACACAGTTTTGGGCGCCTGGAGCTACTGCATATGCGCGCCCACTGTAGCGCGCGTGTGCAGAGGTCCCGGCACTGTTTTCAGCGCAGGGACCTAGCTCCGTCCCCCACAGCTCGTGCTGCGCCACGCCCAGCTCCAGAGGACCTGCAGGGAGCCGGAGAATCTGTAAGTTTTTTTTAGGCGCACTTTGTGGCGCGAAAAACGGGCATCCAGGTCGGGGCTGCGCCGTTCTAGGCGCGGCCCGAAACTTGGGCCCATTGGGTTAGAAATAAGTTAAAAACGACTCAAAAGAAAAACAAACAATGAGAAACAGAATCAGTTTAATCTCATTTCAGTACTCACAATACCGGTGAGCCGGATGGGAAGTCATCCTTTTCACATTGTTCAAGTTCCTCTTTATGAGCTAAAATGAGGAAAAATACATTAGCCATTTATAAAAGTAGCATCAGATTCAATTTTTAAAATGTCAATGTAGCATACAGAAAACAAATGCAATTGTGCACTTCATTGTCTTTGCATCAATATTTCTTCCAAATAACCTCATGCTTATTTTAAAGGGAGAATTACAGCCATTTGTGTGGGTAAATACCATGTGCTTTTCATTCTACTGAGCAAAGCAGCTTATATTGGAAATGATAAAGCTCATTTTGAAAATTTAAAAATGTATTGATTATTGTATTGATTTTATTAACGAGGAGAAATTGTTCTAGTACATTATCAAACACAAGGTACAATTACCAAAATAACTTACAGTTGAGACATTGAAAGAAGCAAATATTCACATAATTATATTGGCCCTGAAATCGCGGCCTCAGCGGGTCCGCATGGAGTGCACACGGACCAGAGGAGGCATCGCAAAAGCTGGTTTTCGGCACGCAATGTGCATGCGCCAAAAACCTGCTTTTCCGATCTGTCAAGTTCTGGCTTGACTGATCCTCCGTATCGTCGGGAGAAGGACATTCGCATGGGCAAGATTGCGCTATTTGCCCATTTCTTGCCCAGCGAATGCCCTTCAAACACTTGCGCCTGGTAAAAGCAGGTGAATAGCCTACTTTTACCAGTGTAAGAGTTTTAAAACATATAAAAAACATAAAAAAATAAAATTAAAAAACACTGTTAAAAACCCTGTCCACTAGGGTAAGTTTATTTTAAACTTTAATTAAAACACTTAAAAAAAAATATATATTTTTTTCTAAAACATTTCATTAACTTTAATTTCAATGAATGTGATGTGTTTTTTTTATTTTTTATGTTGTGTTTGGGTGTTTGGGACAGGGGTGATGTTCTCATTGATAGTAATAGGAACTCGAAGTTACGGAGCTCCTATTACTATGAATGAGAATACTTCACCTTGATTGGGTGTCCAGGCCCACGTGACTCCAGCTCCTGTTACGTACCTACAAGACGTGAATGCGCATGAAGAAGAGACCTAAAACCGGAATCGCTGATGGTTGCCTGAGCAAAAGGTAGGTGCGCATAACTTTTCTTCTTTTCAGGCGACCGCGCGTGGGAGGCCAAGAAATGGAATTTCAGGCCCAAAAAGAAAGGAGGTTAAGAGGGGGTCAACAGCAAAGAGGGGGTATGCAGAGCAAAGCTCAAAATATATTAAAAACAGTATACTTCAAATATATCAGTAAAAAAGAGCATTGTTAAATATGAAGTGGGTTCCCTGAGAGGAGAGGCTAGTGAGTTAGTAGGGGATAAATGAAAATATTTAACAAATCCTTTACATTTTTCTTTTAACTGATTCTGGATTTACCAAATATCATCATCATAGGCAGTCCCTCGAGGCGAGGATGCCTTGCTTCTACGACAAAAAGGGATGAGTTCACAGGTGTTTCAATGAAGGACCTAATATTCCAGATCCCGAACTACATGTTGAAGGGTGGAAGATGCCTGTGCGTGGATTAAAAAAAAACGTGTGGTGGCCATTGCACACCAGCCACCACACGAGCTTGACAGAGCTAGGTCCAGTGGCAAGGATTACCCAAGACTAACTGGAGACCAGCTCTGCTGCACAGACCTAGTGCGCACACATATCGCAGTGTGGGCTGGCCCGTGCTGCCCATGGGCCCCTCGCCTCTTCTGGGCCCCAGATTCATGCCTCTCCTGGGCCCCGGTCACTTCCCTATATGGACCCTCGCCGCTCCTTCGCCCTCCTGCAGAGGCACGCGGTGCTCCCTGTAGTGGTATGCCGCCACACACTGCTCCTGCCAATGGCCCCGGTATACCATACCAAATATACTTCTCTTTTGTAAACAATTGGGGAGGAAGTAAATCCTAAATTGGTTAAAAACAAGATGGGAGATCATGGGCCATAATTTGCGGCCCCTACGGGCACGTACGAGGTGCGCAAGCGCTTGTAGGGACCACGCAAGTTCCGGGGCTCGGCATGCATGCGCCAAAACCCGGTACTTGCCATCTGTCAAGAACCTTCTTGACAGATCACACGCATTGTCAGGAAAAGGGCCTCCACGGGTAGAGAGTTGGGCTATTTGCTCAACTTCTGCCCAGCTAATGCCTGTGACATTCTTACGCCTGGTAAAACATAGAAAATAGGTGTAGGAGTAGGCCCTTCGAGCCTGCACCACTATTCAATGAGATCATGGCTGATCATTCCTTCAGTACCCCTTTCCTGCTTTCTCTCCATACCTTTTGATCCCTTTAGCTGTAAGGGCCATATCTAACTCTCGCTTGAATATATCCAATGAACTGGCATCAACAACTCTCTGCAGTAGAGAAATCCACAGGTTAACAACTCTCTGAGTGAAGAAGTTTCTCCTCATCTCAGTCCTAATTGGCCTGCCCCTTATCCAAAGACTGTGTCCCCTGGTTCTGGACTTCCCTAACATCGGGAACATTCTTCCCGCATCTAACCTGTCCAGTCCCGTCAGAATCTTATATGTTTCTATGAGATCCCCGCTCATCCTTCTAAACTCCAGTGTATAAAGGCCCAGTTGATCCAGTCTCTCCTCATATATAAGGCCAGCCATCCCTGGAATCAGTCTGGTGAACCTTCACTGCACTCCCTCAATAGCAAGAACATCCGTCCTCAGATTAGGAGACCAAAACTGAACACAATATTCCAGGTGAGGCCTCACCAAGGCCCTGTACAACTGCATTAAGACCTCCCTGCTCCTATACTCAAATCCCCTTGCTATGGAGGCCAACATGCCATTTGCCTTCTTCACCGCCTGTTGTACCTGCATGCCAACTTTCAATGACTGATGAACCATGACACCCAGGTCTCGCTGCACCTCCCCTTTTCCTAATCTGCCACCATTCAGATAATATTCTGCCTTCGTGTTTTTGCCCTCAAAGTGGATAACCTCACATTTATCCACATTATACTGCATCTGCCATGTATTTGCCCACTCCCCTAACCTGTCCAAGTCACCCTGCAGCCTCTTAGCATCCTCCTCACAGCTCTCACCGCCACTCAGTTTAGTGTCATCTGCAAACTTGGAGATATTACACTCAATTATATTGTAAAGAGCTGGGGTCCCAGCACTGAGCCCTGTGGCACTCCACTAGTCACTTAAAGAAGGGTAACTTTGAAGGTATGAGGCGTGAATTGGCTAGGATTGATTGGCAAATGATACTTAAGGGGTTGACTGTGGATGGGCAATGGCAGACATTTAGAGACCGCATGGATGAAATACAACAATTGTACATTCCTGTCTGTCGTAAAAATAAAAAAGGGAAGGTGGCTCAACCGTGGCTATCAAGGGAAATCAGGGATAGTATTAAAGCCAAGGAAGTGGCGTACAAATTGGCCAGAAATAGCAGTGAACCCGGAGACTAGGAGAAATTTAGAACTCAGCAGAGGAGGACAAAGGGTTTGATTAGGGCAGGGAAAATGGAGTACGAGAAGAAGCTTGCAGGGAACATTAAGATGGACTGCAAAAGTTTCTATAGATATGTAAAGAGAAAAAGATTAGTAAAAACAAATGTAGGTCCCCTGCAGTCAGAATCAGGGGAAGTCATAACGGGGAACAAAGAAATGGCGGACCAATTAAACAAGTACTTTGGTTCGGTATTCACTAAGGAGGACATTAACAACCTTCCGGATACAAGAGGGGTCAGAGGGTCTAGTAAGGAGGAGGAACTGAGGGAAATCCTTATTAGTCGGGAAATTGTGTTGGGGAAATTAATGGGATTGAAGGCCGATAATTCCCAGGGTCTGATGGACTGCATCCCAGAGTACTTAAGGAGGTGGCCTTGGAAATAGTGGATGCATTGACAGTCATTTTCCAACATTCCATTGACTCTGGATCAGTTCCTATCGAGTGGAGGGTAGCCAATGTAATCCCACTTTTTAAAAAAAGGAGGGAGAGAGAAAACAGGGAATTATAGACCGGTCAGCCTGACATCGGTAGTGGGTAAGATGATGGAATCAATTATTAAGGATGTCATAGCAGTGCATTTGGAAAGAGGTGACATGATAGGTCCAAGTCAGCATGGATTTGTGAAATCATGCTTGACAAATCTTCTAGAATTTTTTGAGGATGTTTCCAGTAGAGTGGACAAGGGAGAACCAGTTGATGTGGTATATTTGGACTTTCAGAAGGCTTTCGACAAGGTCCCACACAAGAGATTAATGTGCAAAGTTAAAGCACATGGGATTGGGGGTAGTGTGCTGACATGGATTGAGAACTGGTTGTCAGACAGGAAGCAAAGAGTAGGAGTAAATGGGTACTTTTCAGAATGGCAGGCGGAGACTAGTGGGGTACCGCAAGGTTCTGTGCTGGGGCCCCAGCTGTTTACACTGTACATTAATGATTTAGACGAGGGGATTAAATGTAGTATCTCAAAATTTGCGGATGACACTAAGTTGGGTGGCAGTGTGAGCTGCGAGGAGGATGCTATGAGGCTGCAGAGCGACTTGGATAGGTTAGGTGAGTGGGCAGATGAAGTATAATGTGGATAAATGTGAGGTTATCCACTTTGATGGTAAAAACAGAGAGTCAGACTATTATCTGAATGGTGACAGATTAGGAAAAGGGGAGATGCAACGAGACCTGGGTGTCATGGTACATCAGTCATTGAAGGGTGGCATGCAGGTACAGCAGGCGGTTAAGAAAGCAAATGGTATGTTAGCCTTCATAGCAAGGGGATTTGAGTACAGGGGCAGGGAGGTGTTGCTACAGTTGTACAGGGCATTGGTGAGGCCACACCTGGAGTATTGTGTACAGTTTCGGTCTCCTAACCTGAGGAAGGACATTCTTACTATTGAGGGAGTGCAGCGAAGGTTCACCAGACTGATTCCCGGGATGGCAGGACTGACCTATCAAGAAAGACTGGATCAACTGGGCTTGTATTCACTGGAGTTCAGAAGAATGAGAGGGGACCTCATAGAAACGTTTAAAATTCTGATGGGTTTAGACAGGTTAGATGCAGGAAGAATGTTCCCAATGTTGGGGAAGTCCAGAACCAGGGGTCACAGTCTAAGGATAAGGGATAAGCCATTTAGGACCGAGATGAGGAGGAACTTCTTCACCCAGAGAGTGGTGAACCTGTGGAATTCTCTACCACAGAAAGTTGTTGAAGCCAATTCACTAAATATATTCAAAAAGGAGTTAGATGAAGTCCTAACTACTAGGGGGATCAAGGGGTATGGTGAGAAAGCAGGAATGGGGTACTGAAGTTGCATGTTCAGCCATGAACTCATTGAATGGCGGTGCAGGCTAGAAGGGCCGAATGGCCTGCTCCTGCACCTATTTTCTATGTTTTTAACTAATCCAGAGTCGATAGACTGTTGGAAAATGATCACCAATGCATCCACTATTTATAGGGCCACTTCCTTAAGTACTTTGGGATGCAGACTATCAGGCCCCAGGGATTTATCGGCCTTCAATCCCATCAATTTCCCTAACACAATTTCCTGCCTAATAAGGATGTCCTTCAGTTCCTTCTTCTCACTAGATCCTCAGTCCCCGAGTACATCCGGAAGGTTGTTTGTGTCTTCCTTCGTGAAGACAGAACCAAAGTATTTGTTCAATTGGTCTGCCATTTCTTTGTTCCCCATTATAAATTCACCTGAATCCGACTGCAAGGGACCTAAGTTTGTCTTCACTAATCTTTTTCACTTCACATATCTATAGAAGCTTTTGCAGTCAGTTTTTATGTTCCCGGCAAGCTTCGTCTCATACTCTATTTTCCCCCTCTTAATTAAACCCTTTGTCCTCCTCTGCTGTATTCTAAATTTCTCCCAGTCCTCAGGTTTGCTGCTTTTTCTGGCTAATTTATATGCCTCTTCCTTGGTTTTAACACTATCCTTAATTTCCCTTGTTAGCCACGGTTGAGCCACCTTCCCCGTTTTATTTTTACTCCAGACAGGGATGTACAATTGTTGAAGTTCATTCATATGATCTTTAAAGGTTTGCCATTGTCTATCCACTGTCAACCCTTTAAGTATCATTTGCAAGTCTAATCTAGCCAATTCGCGCCTCATACCATCAAAGTTACCTTTACTTAAGTTCAGGGCCCTAGTTTCGGAATTAACTGTGTCACTCTCCATCTTAATAAAGAATTCTACCATATTATGGTCACTCTTCCCCAAAGGGCCTCTCACAACAAGATTGCTAATTAGTCCCTTCTCATTCATTACACATCACCCAGTCTAGGGTGGCCAGCTCTCTGGTTGGTTCCTCGACATATTGGTCAAGAAAACCATCCCTAATACACTCCAGGAAATCCTCCTCCACCGCATTGCTACTAGTTAGGTTAGCCCAATCAACATATAGATTAAAGTCGTCCATGATAACTGCCGCACCTTTATTGCACACATCCCTTATTTCTTGTTTGATGCTGTCCCCAACCTCACTACTACTGTTTGGTGGCCTGTACACAACTCCCACTAGCGTTTTCTGCCCTTTGGTATTCCATAGCTCCACCCATACCGATTCCACATCATCCAAGCTAATATCCTTCCTTACAATTGCATTAATTTCCTCTTTAACCAGCAACGCCACCCCGCCTCCTTTTCTTTTCTGTCTATCCTTCCTAAATATTGAATCCCCCTGGATGTCGAGTTCCCAGCCTTGGTCACCCTGGAGCCATGTCTCCGTGATGCCAATCAAATCATATCCATTAACTGCTATCTGCGCAGTTAATTCATCCACCTTATTCCAAATACTCCTCGCATTGAGGCACAGAGCCTTCAGGCTTGTCTTTTTAACACACTTTGCCCTGTTAGAATTTTGCTGTAATGTGGCCCTTTTTGTTTTTTGTCTTGGGATTCTCTGCCCTCCACTTTTACTATTCTCCTTTCTATCTTTTGCTTCTGACTCCATTTTATTTCCCTTTGTCTCCCTGCATAGGTTCCCATCCCCCTGCCATATTAGTTTAACTCCTCCTCAACAGCACTAGCAAACACTCCCCCCAGGACATTGGTTCCGGTCCTGTCCAGGTGCAGACCGTCCAGTTTGTACTGGGCCCACCTCCCCCAGAACCAGTTCCAATGCCCCAGGAATTTGAATCCTTCCCTTCTGCATCACTGCTCAAGCCACGTATTCATCTGAGCTATTCTGCAATTCCTACTCTGACTAGTACGTGGCACTGGTAGCAATCCTGAGATTATTACTTTTGAAGTCCTACTTCTTAATTTAACTCCTAGCTCCCTAAATTCGTCTTGTAGGACCTCAGCCCGTTTTTTACCTATATCGTGGTACCTATATGCACCATGACAACTGGCTGTTCACCCTCCCTTTTCAGAATGTCCTGCACCCGCTCCAAGACATCCTTGACCCTTGCACCAGGGAGGCAACATACCATCCTGGAGTCTCGGTTGCAGCCGCAGAAACGCCGATCTATTCCCCTTACAATTGAATCCCCTATCACTATAGCTCTCCCACTCTTTTTCCTGCCCTTCTGTGGAACAGAGCCAGCCACGGTGCCATGAACTTGGCTGCTGCTGTCCTCCCCTGATGAGTCATCCCCCTCAACAGTACTCAAAGCGGTGTATCTGTTTTGCAGGGGGATGACCGTAGGGGATCCCTGCACTACCTTCCTTGCACTTCTCTTTCTGTTGGTCTTCCATTCCCTATCTGGCTGTGGACCCTTTACCTGCGGTAAGACCAACTCGCTAAGCGTGCTATTCACGTCATTCTCAGCATCGTGGATGCTCCAGAGTGAATCCACCCGCAGCACAAGGCCTGCTTTTAGCACTTTAAGACTTTTGAAGGACAGAAAAATAAATGTATAAATTATTGAAAAAAAATTAAGCACCTGTGAAATAAGGCAAGTTTATTTTTAGATCCTTTAAAATATGTACATTTGCTTTTCAAATAATTACATTGTTTTAAATATTTTATTAAATGCCACTTTGATTAATTTTAAACTAAGTGATTAAAAAGATATATATTTTAAGTGTACCTGTATTTTTGGGGGTATCCCCATTCATGCTGATGGTGATTCCATATATATGGAATCCCCTTCTTTCATTGGTTGGGCTGGCCCACATGATCCCAGGGTTGCTTGCGAACCACCTGCGCCCCTGGGATACGTGGGCCTTGACGCAGGCCTAGGTGTAGACGCCCAGGAGCACTAGTGTCCGAACCTCCGGGACCATCGGGTAAGTGCGAACATTTTTTGTAGGTCGGAGGCATCCGCTCGTGGGAACCCTCCAACTGCAATTTCAGGCCCATTATAATAAATAAAAGGAGAGTATTAGAGAAGTTAGTTGTTTCACTCTGGACTTACCACAGTGGCTCCTGTGCTGGTTTGCCCACTTCCTAGCCAAGGCATGGAAGAAGAAGTAGAAAGCTGGTTGGATCCAAAATGAGTTGTACTAGTTTGGCTAGTGCTCATTGTTGAGCGATGCTCAAGATCGTCGGAACTATAAGAGATATTCACTAATGTGTTACATCTTTGGGTAACGCAAATATTGTATCTCAAGTTTAAATGCAAAGGCATCTGGATACATATTACGCTTAAAAGCATTTCAATGGATTAAATAAAGTTTAGTACCTTCGCGAGTCTCTGTCTGAATCTTCACCAATCCAGGTATATGGCTGAGTAGCTAGAATTGCAGATACATCAAGTTCTTGCACATCATGAGTAGAAGCCAAAACTATCTCATTGGAATTTGCCTTTTATAGGGGAAAAAAGAACTAAATTCAAACAAAAAGAAACCAAAATAAAAGTACAGAAGAAAATAGTCTATAATGAACTGGTATGAGCAGTCACATGTAATACTACAGGCAGATCAATTAAAAAACAAACAGAAAAAATAGCAAAAGGTTAGTACTCTGAAACAGAACAGAAAATGTTGGAAATACAGGGTCGGATATTAGCTTGGAGGCAGGTTGACAGTTGCAGTTTTGAGTTCAGGAAGCCACGTCTTTAATTTTTTTTCTCTAGGTTTCTCACCCTCAGCCCATCTGATTGACAGGCTAGCTGATTTGCGGGCGGCAAATCCTGCAGGACAAGTCCACAGCCAAGTGAGGCTCAGAGCAGGTAGGTGTAGTGGAGGGGTAAGAGAGATCATGGTGGGGGGGGGGATTTGGTCGGAGGCAGGATGGGAGGCCGTCCGATCGCAGGTGGGGGAACAGATGGCGGTCGCGGGGGGGGGTGGAGGAAAGCAGATGGCGATCGTGGAGAGTAGATGGTGGTCCGATCACAGGGGAGAGGGGTTAAACAGACAGATCTTGGTGGTGGAGGAGTGCGGCGGGGTTAACTGGTAAGCTTGTTGAGCCTGGAGGAAACACTCCTGCTCCTCCTAACCCACAAGCAGTGCTATAAAAGGCACTTACCTTATGGATTCAGCCCTTCTTGCCTCCTTTCACCTGCTGGGTTTCCAGAGGCCTGTGAAACCCGGCTGACTGTGGTTAAAATAAGAATTACTGTTAAAATGAAGGCACACGGCCTCACTAAAATATTTAAATGATCAACCTGCCTCCTGCGAGTGGCTTGGTCGCCCGCCCCTCAACCCGCCTCCCTTAAAACCGAAGGTGGGCGGGTTCAAGGCAGGTTGGGTTCCTGGTTCAAATTTCTGGCTTTTAACCTTCTACCCAAATCAAACCCACACATTTTTAGGGGTTAAAATTCCCCCCAGAGTTGATTATAGTCAGCATCTGTAAAGTGAAGTGGCAGGTTAACATTCTGTTTAAAAACCTTCATCTGAATTGAAAACTGAAAGATAAGCAAGCCCTTTATGTAGAGTTGGAACAGATAATACAATCACAGATAACTGAAGTTGATGATTGAATGACCTACAAACTGCAACAAGAAAACAATTAACGGATATAAAACATCATCTCAGCGAGACAACAGAAAAACATTAAACCCAAAGAACATGCAAATAGCCAAGACATGTAAAGGTTTGGGAGAGGTCCATTGAAGGAAGAGAGCATGAAAATAGGGCACATTGGTAAAATAAGACAAAAATACAGGAGGACTGAAATGAAAACAGAAAGTGCTGAAAACACACAGTACCAAAAGCAGAAAACAGATCAACACCTCAGCCTCAAAATGCCTCCTCCCCCTCAGAAATATGTTCTGAACTTGGGTCTACATCCAAAATCAACCTGCCTCTCCTCCCAAAGCATGACAGATCCACACCACATCATCAGTAACCTATACTCCAAAGAAAATAACAGATGTTAAGGTCTGAAGTTACCTCAAATCCTCCTTCCATGTGAGAAAGCAGTTTACATCTACTATCCCAATCTGGTATACTGTATTTGCTGCACACAATGTGCTCTCCTCTATATTGGGGAGTCCAAAAGCATATTACCGAATACCTCTGCTGCCTGACTTTGTGACTTGTAAACTCCCACTCACATTCCCATTTTGACCTTTCCATCTTTTGCCTCCTACAATGTTCCAACCATGCTCAATGCAACCTTTAAGAACAGTACCATATCTTTCTCCTGGACATTTTAGAAATGGAACCAGTCTTTGTAATGTTATATACAAGTCTGGACATTACCAAACTTTATCACTTGGGAGAGCGGAGTTCAGTGCACAATTCTAAGCACATATGCGGATGATTCTCTTGGTTATGCAAGATCCAGCAAAATGTGCACTGCAGTATATTAATTGTTTGGGATACACATCAGAATTTATATCTACTGTTCTCTAGTGGCAGGTATATTATAACGGCCACCGTGTTTCACCATGCCATAGATTAGAAAACGTACAAAAAGACAACTGTTTTCAAAAGTGCAAAGGAGTTGACAGCGTTTGTTTGTAAAATATTTAATCTGATGGATTAAAAAGGTCTCGAAGGGGATATGTGCTCAACATTGATAAGCCACTTAATTTTCTTACCTTATTAATTGCAAATGCCATTATGGCATCAGAATCTTTATGAATAATCTTTGCTTTTCCACCTGGATAGCCCATGTCTGCTTCAACCTAAAAGATATTATTACATATAATAAGAGTATTCATCAAGACTATTAATACATCTACACACCTTAAAAGTGGTGTACCAATGGCGTTGTTTGCCTTTAAAGTGGAAATAAAATGTGCAGCAAAAAATTAACACCAGCCTTCCTACTTGTGTAATGATAACACTGCAGCAAAAAGCTGTATATAAATTAGCAATGTAATCCTCTTGAATTTGCACAGAATGACACATTTGCGCTTGCATTGTATTGTCCACAGACATAACAACTATGAGATATACCTCTGCATGTGTACAATTATTTACTTTCACAAGCCATTAAACAAGATGTTGAAGCTAGTGCATTTACAACAGCTGCTAAAGATGAGGGGGTGGGTAAGGGATACTACTACCTTGTTCTTTCCACGATGTTCCGCGACGCAGTTTTGTTTGACTTGGTCCACATGGTCTTCTACTGACTACACAACACAGCACACAGTCACAGCACATTACACATGCACAGAAATAAAAAAAACGAAAATGAATAAAAATGTTTTTACTGAATTAAAAAATGAAACCCTGGCAGTATTATATTGGCAAAAACAGCTACTTTATTGAGAAAATTGATTGCCTACAAACTTCATTCATTGAATTTTGCATCTCTTTTCATACCAATAGGATTTTAACCTTTCTTTTTATGCAAATGTTGCGCATCAAATAATTTAATACATATGGAGCATTCATCCAGGTGATGGGTTTCTACATTTAGATTTGCGGCTCACCAATTGGAACCAGGAGTGGTAGTTCAAAATATCCATATTGCAGAGATCGTGGTAGCTGCATTCAGTAAGAGGAATGGAACTGAACCAAAGCTGCATGAAAAACTTTGTTGTGCAACACCCACAACAATTATTTTGCAAACGCAAGTGGGGAGAGGGGGAAGGAGGGAGCAGGTGAGAATGGAAGTGGGAAGAAAATGAGTCCATCTGAATCCCACACCCAAGACCAAAACAGGACATTGAAAATTGTCAAGGTGAGCCCAGTAAGACAAGCGTACTAACATCTGAATGTGTTGTAAGACAATCGTACGATCATCCACAAAGCAGAAATTAGTTCCAAAATCAAACTTGCTTTCCTGCAAGAAAGGAAAGGATTCAAAGAATTGAATCTGGTAAAGCTACAGAGGCCAAACTAATACCAGTAAACATCAATGGAATCCTATTATAGGAGAAGCAAAAAGACAAGCCAAGGACATTCTAGATATATGATATAGTTCATTAGCCAGAATATTAGTAAAGTCTGACAAGGCCTTTAACAGTATACCCCAAAGGGATCAATCAACAGATAACCCTCACAGATAGGCTTGACAATCCTAATGTCTCCCAAGAAAAGCACTTGTCTGACAGAGAAAGGGTCAACTACCATTTAACAATACATGGCCGCAAAAAGACACCCAAATAATGTTCAAGGCCAATAAATGTTTGTAGTACACTAGTAGTTTTTGCAGCAATGCAAACACTTTCAAATCTTAAAATGGGCATGGGGAAAATGTTGCCAGACTCACTGAAATCAACAAAATGGACATCTGGCAGAGCAGGTAACACTACTGGA
This sequence comes from Pristiophorus japonicus, assembly GCF_044704955.1. Classification (NCBI taxonomy): domain Eukaryota; kingdom Metazoa; phylum Chordata; class Chondrichthyes; family Pristiophoridae; genus Pristiophorus; species Pristiophorus japonicus. The sequence continues at coordinate 16,503,710 of NC_091993.1, forward strand.
AATACTGTAGAGTATACAGTTGCTAGGCATGAAAGATGGCCCTTGTAACATGCCTTGACATAGAAAACACAAAAAGATCCTTAACCATCCCAGGTGGCAGTGGTAGTGTGTGGGAGAGACATAGCAACCGCTGTACATCATTAGTTGTTGGGACTAGTGGCTAGTAAATTAAGATCATCAGCACTTCTCTTACAGAAGTTAACGGTGTGGTCAGTTGCCTTTGTACAAGAGGAGAAGTGTTCATAATATGTATGGCGAAGTTGACTTGATTCCCAAGTAGGGAACCCCTAGATCTGCCAAGTGACAAATGTAGTGGTTTCTTTTGGAGGTAGTAGATATCTCTGTGCACACAGAGGCTGAACTCCAGGACAAAGTCGATGTATTTACCAAGGCGTATGAAAGCATGGGCCTTACGCTAAACATTAGTAAGACAAAGGTCCTCCACCAGCCTGTCCTCGCCGCACAGCACTGCCGCCCAAACATCAAGATCCACAGTGTGGCCCTGGACAACGTAGACCACTTCCCCTATCTCAGGAGCCTCCTATCAACAAGAGCAGGCATTGATGATGAGATACAACACCGCCTCCAGTGCGCCAGTGCAGCCTTTGGCTGCCTGAGGAAAAGAGTGTTTGAAGATCAGTCCCTCAAAACTGTCACCAAGCTCATGGTCTACAGGGCCGTAGTAATACCTGCCCTCCTATATGGCTCAGAGACTTGGACCATGTACAGTAGACACCTCAAGTCGCTGGAGAAATACCACCAGCGATGTCTCCGCAAGATCCTGCAAATCCCCTGGGAGGACAGACGCACAAACATTAGCGTCCTCGTCCAGGCCAACATTCCCAGCATTGAAGCACTGACCACACTTGATCAGCTCCGCTGGGCAGGCCACATAGTCCACATGCCAGACACGAGACTCCCAAAGCAAGCGCTCTACTCGGAACTCGTCCACGGCAAACGAGCCAAAGGCGGGCAGAGGAAACGTTACAAGGACACCTTCAAAGCCTCCCTGATAAAGTGCGACATCCCCACTGACACCTGGGAGTCCTTGGCCATAGACTGCCCTAAGTGGAGGAAGTGCATTCGGGAGGGCACTGAGCTCCTCGAGTATTGTCGCCGAGAGCATGCAGAAATCAAGCGCAGGCAGCGGAAGGAGCGTGCGACAAACCAGGCTCCCTGCCCACCCTTTCCCTCAACGACTATCTGTCCGACCTGTGACAGAGACTGTATTGAACTGTACAGCCACCTAAGTTCTCATGCTAAGAGTGGAAGCAAGTCTTCCTCGATTCCGAGGGACTGCCTATGATGATGAGTAGAACTGGCCAAGAACGGTCTACAATGGTGATCCCGTTTGTGGACGTGATCATCTCCCATTAAAAAAAACTCTGAATTGCTTAATATTAATCATTGCTAATTAACCCTTCTAACTTGCTACCATGCAAAATGTGCAAAACTTAGATGGAATAAAAAATTCATAAAAATAAAATCTGAAGTAAATACTGTTCTCAAAAATAGAGTGCAATACACAAAGTCAGTATTCTGTGAAGTTAGGTGAAGAAATTTCATGAAGAACCAGAACTTCAGGACAATGATTGCAAAGTCACAGTGAAGTCACAACGTGCATTTTGGTTTGTGTAACTTTTGTGGGAAAATTTGCAGTTTGCAGAGATAGGTGGTTGATTTTCTTTTGTGGAATGAGAATTATCTGCGGCCCTACTGTTACAAGATTCAAACCGTGTGATTGGGGAATAGGATATTTATTTTTTGATTTCTGAAGAGACTTCTCAGTCTGATTGATACATTTGGAAATCCCAGTGTTACGTTTAGAGAAAGCAAAATGGAAGCAAGCCACAATTCAGAATAAAAAGGCAAGATATAAGCCTAAATGAACACTACTGCCAGAGCTATAAAACAAAGAGGCAAGCAGTAAATTGATGATGTGCCTAACTTATTCAAGGTATGGAAATCCATTCCAATGCACTGTGCATTTCCTTATGCTATTAAATCAAATTGAAAATTAACATTTAAGAAGTAACATTTAAGAAGTAACAATAGATGTAATTTCCATGCCCTTTTTTTTCCTGATTTTCAAGTGGGACATGGTTGATAAGTTCAAAGCTTGGGTTGTAAATCGAGCATGGGAAGCCTCGATTATATTGTCAGCATGAGACTTGGGCAATTCGAACGCCTGGCCCTCATTTTTATGTGGGAAGTCGGACAGGCGGGGGTTCTGGAGTTGATTGCGGTCAGGAGAGGGGGAGGGCAGGTGAGGCCCGAGGTTTCTTTGTGAAGCCCAAGAAGCACTCCTGCTCTTCATGGCCCACAAGAAAACCATTAATAAAATGTTAAATACTGTAATCCCTGGGCCTTTTATGGATTGCTTGACTTGCACAGTCCAGAGTACCTCATAGGATCCCAACATTTCAATGTTAATGAGACCTCGCCTGCCTGCAGTGGATGTCCGGATGCTGCCAAAAACCTAGCAGTTAAAATGTTGGCGGGCCAGAGCACGAGGAACACAGCGGAAAGCACCCGACCGTCATTTTAACCAACCATCCACTCCATTCCCACTGGACAGACAGGATTAAAATCTAGCCTTCAGGTTCTAGACATACAATTGTATTATAGTTAATACTACCGGTAAATTGATTTCTTCAACTGAATTAATACAAGTCGACACATCATCATTAGCATCATCTGTATTAAGCTTTAAACAGTCATGCCAAATATGTATCAGATCTTTCATTCTAAAATACTAATTCCAGATATAACATTTAAAGAAAACGACAACAACTTTTGTCTTTAGCCCCATTTACCTCACTTTGCTTTCTTTTCTTTGTGAATATAAATCTTATAAATGTGTCTTGCAGAATTTCTTGTTTGACCAAGAAGTACCACAGCCTTTTAACAGGAAAAGTGGAAAAATGTCTTGACCTGAAGTCAAATAAACAAAGTCAAATTTTGTACATATAATCAGAACTAAGCCAATAAATTCACAGTTCTAATTTGTGAAAAATATAATTTATCACCTGTTACCAGTAATTTTATTTTAGCTGTAAGTTCATATTAAGAAGTGAATGCAAGGTGTCCAACTAAACACACCATCATTAACATCATTTGTGTTAAGCTTTAAACAATCAAGACCAGGAAGCATGTCTTATCTTCCCTTCCCTAACCCAGGATGCTAAGGCCAGCTGTAGCACCCCTACAACCATCAGACGGAGATCAACTAACTCAGCACAAACCAGGATCAAACCAGGGGCTTCCTGCCCTGTGTGGCTTAGGCAATCATTGGATAAATTCACAGCCAGATGTCAAGAGGAGGGCTATGAGGGCGATTCCTGAATTGAGAGGACTGAGTTACGAGGAAAATTACGATTGTCTTCCCTGGGACAGACTCTCTGGAGAAGAGGAGAATGACTTGAAAGGTGACCAAAATTTTCATGGGTAAGGGGAATTTGGATCCAGCAAATTAAACCCAGATTTTAACTAGAATTTCCCTTGAGAGCTTACTATTTTGATATTGCTTGAGCTATTCTAACAACATTCTATGATGAAAAGTTTTCAGAGATGATTTTGTATCTTGTGACCTTTGTTTCTTTTTCAAGGGATTTGGGACAGTATAATGTAACTATCGAAAGCTTGTTTGTTTTGAAAATACCTAGTGCTATTATTCCATGGAGATATTTTCAGGATATACACTGAAGACCGAGGTAATCACAGAGTTACCAAATGTGAATCTGACCTTCTCAAAAAAGTACACAATTATCTTTTCTGTTTGTTCCCTTACTTGAATGGAGTGTTTTCTGGTTCAAGCATTGCTTTGTGTCGCAGAATGGCTGGTCCTCCAGCTGCAGAGAGATCACTAGGATAGGTGTTAATGTAGTTAGGAGGTGGGCCTTCAAACTGCTCCATTTTGGCCTGAAGTAATTGTTGCCAGTTTTCCAAGGTTTTAATAACAGCATTACTTAATGGTGAAGTTACTGGGAGATCTATGAACAAAGACAGACATTTATTTTGAAGAATACAAAATTAATGACGTTATTGGACTAATTCTTCTGGACTGTGAAAGACACTTTTTAAACTGTGTTTATGTCCTTTCAAAATGTAAACCGTAGTCTAACAATATTCTAAGGGTATATTCTAAGGGTTAAGTCATAGCAGGACAGCTCGGACATGTGTTATGCTCCTCCTGTACTATGTGGGAAGTCAGGGATGTTTCCGATGTCCCTGACGATTACATGTGCGGGAAGTGTATCTGCCTCCAGCTCCTGACAGACCGCATTGCGGCACTGGAGCTGCGAGTGGACTCACTCTGGAGCATGCACGATGCTGAGAATGACGTGAATAGCACGTTTAGCGAGTTGGTCTCACTGCAGGTAAAGGGTACACAGCCAGATAGGGAATGGGTGACTAACAGGAAGAGCAGTGGAAGGAAGGTAGTGCAGGGGTCCCCTGCGGTCATCCCCCTGCAAAACAGATATACTGCTTTGGGTACTGTTGAGGGGGATGACTCATCAGGGGAGGGCAGCAGCAGCTAAGTTCATGGCACCGTGGGTGGCTCTGCTGCACAGAAGGGCAGGAAAAAGAGTGGGAGAGCTATAGTGATAGGGGATTCGATTGTAAGGGGAATAGATAGGCGTTTCTGCGGCCGCAACCGAGACTCCAGGATGGTATGTTGCCTCCCTGGTGCAAGGGTCAAGGATGTCTCGGAGCGGGTGCAGGGCATTCTGAAAAGGGAGGGTGAACAGCCAGTTGTCGTGGTGCACATAGGTACCAACGATATAGGTAAAAAAACAGGATGAGGTCCTACGAGATGAATTTAGGGAGCTAGGAGCCAAGTTAAAAAGTAGGACCTCAAAAGTAGTAATCTCAGGATTGTTACCAGTGCCACATGCTAGTCAGAGTAGGAATCGCAGGATAGCTCAGATGAATACATGGCTTGAGGAGTGGTGCAAAAGGGAGGGATTCAAATTCCTGGGACATTGGAAATGGTTCTGGGGGAGGTGGTACCAGTATGAACCAGACGGTTTGCACCTGGGCACGACCGGAACCAATGTCCTGGGGGGAGTGTTTGCTAGTGCTGTTGGGGAGGAGTTAAACTAACATGGCAGAGGGATGGGAACCAATGCAGGGAGACAAGGAGGAAATAAAATGGAGGCAGAAGCAAAAGATAGAAAGGAGAATAGTAAAAGTGGTGGGCAGAGAAACCCAAGACAAAAAACAAAAAGGGCCACATTACAGCAAAATTCTAAAGTGACAAAGTGTGTTAAAAAGACAAGCCTGAAGGCTCTGTGCCTCAATGCGAGGAGTGTTCGGAATAAGGTGGACAAATTAACTGCTCAGACAGCAGTTAACGGATATGATGTAATTGGCATCACGGAGTCATGGTTCCAGGGTGACCAAGGCAGGGAACTCAACATCCAGGGGTATTCAACATTTAGAAAAAAAAATGAATTAAAAGAGAGGAAAAGGAGGTGGGGTAGCATTGCTGGTTAAAGAGGAAATTAATGCAATAGTAAGGAGGGACATTAGCCTGGATGATGTGGAATCGGTATGGGTGGAGCTACAGAATACCAAAGGGCAGAAAATGCTAGGGGGAGTTGTGTACAGACCACCAAACAGTAGTAGTGAGGTTGGGGACAGCATCAAACAAGAAATAAGGGATACGTGCAATAAAGGTACAGCAGTTATCATGGGCGACTTTAATCTACATATTGATTGGGCTAATCAAACTGGAAGTAATGCAGTCGAGGAGGATTTCCTGGAGTGTATTAGGGATGGTTTTCTCGACCAATATGTCAAGGAACCAATGAGAGAGCTGGCCATCCTAGACTGGGTGATGTGCAATGAGAAGGGACTAATCTGAGGAAGGACGTTCTTACTATTGAGGGAGAACAGCGAAGGTTCACCAGACTGATTCCAGGGATGGCTGGACTGACATATGAGAGACTGGATCAACTGGGACTTTATACACTGGAGTTTAGAAGGATGAGAGGGGATCTCATAGAAACGTATAAGATTCTGATGGGACGGGATAGATTAGATGCGGGAAGAATGTTCCCGATGTTGGGGAAGTCCAGAACCAGGGGACACAGTCTTAGGATACGGGGTAGGCCATTTAGGACTGAGATGAGGAGAAACTTCACTCAGTGTTGTTAACCTGTGGAATTCCCTGCCGCAGAGAGTTGTTGATGCCAGTTCATTGAATATATTGAAGAGGGAGTTAGATATAGCCCTTACGGCTAAAGGGATCAAGGGGTCTTGAGAGAAAGCAGGAAAGGGGTACTGAGGGGAATGATCAGCCATGATCTTATTGAATGGTGGTGCAGGCTCGAAGGGCCGAATGGCCTACTCCTGCACCTATTTTCTATGTTTCTACATTAGCAATCTTGTTGTGCGAGGCCCTTGGGGAAGAGTGACCATAATATGGTAGAATTCTTTATTAAGATGGAGAGTGACACAGTTAACTCGGAAACTAGGGTCATGAACTTAAGGAAAGGTAACTTCGACGGTATGAGGCGTGAATTGGCTAGAATAGACTGGCCAAGGATACTTAAAGGGTTGACGGTGGATAAGCAATGGCAAACATTTAAAGATCACATGGATGAACTTCAGCAATTGTACATCCCTGTCTGGAGTAAAAATAAAACGGGGAAGGTGGCTCAACCGTGGCTAACAAGAGAAATTAAGGATAGTGTTAAAACCAAGGAAGAGGCATATAAATTGGCTAGAAAAAGTAACAAACCTGAGGACTGGGAGAAATTTAGAATTTAGAGGCAGACTAAGGGTTTAATTAAGAGGGGGGAAATAGAGTACGAGGGGAAGCTTGCAGGGAACATAAAAACTGACTGCAAAAGCTTCTATAAGTGAAGATGTGAAGAGAAAAAGTTTAGTGAAGACAAATGTAGGTCCCTTGCAGTCGGATTCAGGTGAACTTATAATGAGGAACAAAGAAATGGCAGACCAACTGAACAAATACTTTGGTTCGGTCTTCACCAAGGAAGACACAAACAACCTTCCGGATGTACTCGGGGACTGAAGATCTAGTGAGAAGAAGGAACTGAAGGATATCCTTATTAGGCAGGAAATTGTGTTAGGGAAATTGATGGGATTGAAGGCCGATAAATCCCTTATGATAGTCTGCATCCCAGAGTACTTAAGGAAGTGGCCCTAGAAATAGTGGATGCATTGGTGATCATTTTCCAACAGTCTATTGACTCTGGATCAGGTCCTATGGACTGGAGGGTAGCTAATGTTACACCACTTTTTTAAAAAGGAGAGAGAGAAAACAGGTAATTATAGACCAGTTAGCCTAACATCAGTAGTGGGGAAAATGTTGGAATCAATCATTAAGGATGAAATAGCAGCGCATTTGGAAAGCAATGATAGGATCAGTTCAAGTCAGCATGGATTTATGAAAGGGAAATCATGGAGAATCTTCTGGAATTTTTTGAGGATGTAACGAGCAGAGTGGACAAGGGAGAACCAGTGGATGTGGTGTATTTGGACTTTCAAAAGGCTTTTGACAAAATCCCGCACAAGAGATTGGTGTGCAAAGTCAAAGCACATGGTATTGGGGATAATGTACTGACGTGGATAGAGAACTGGCTGGCAGACAGGAAGCAGAGAGTCAGGATAAACGGGTCCTTTTCAGAATGGCAGGCAGTGACTAGTGGAGTGGCGCAGGGCTCAGTGCTGGGACACCAGCTCTTTACAATATACATTAACAATTTGGATGAAGGAATTGAGTGTAATATCTCCAAGTTTGCAGATGATACTAAACTGGGTGGCAGTGTGAGCTGTGAGGGGGACGCTAAGAGGCTGCAGGGGTGACTTGGACAGATTAGGTGAGTGGGCAAATGCATGGCAGATGCAGTATAATGTGGATAAATGTGAGGTTATCCATTTTGGGGGAAAAACACGAAGACAGAATATTACCTGAATGATGGCAGATTAGGAAAAGGGGAGGTGCAACGAGACCTGGGTGTCATGGTTCATCAGTCATTGAAGGTTGTTGGCATGCAGGTACAACAGGCGGTGAAGGCGGCAAATGGAATGTTGGCATTCATAGCTAGAGGATTTGAGTATAGGAGCAGGGGGGGTCTTACTGCAGTTGTACAGGGCCTTCGTGAGGCCTCACCTGGAATATTGTGTTCAGTTTTGGTCTCCTAATCTGAGGAAGGACATTCTTGCTATTGAGAGAGTGCAGCGAAGGTTCACCAGACTAATTCCAGGGATGTCTGGACTGTCATATGAGGAGAGACTGGATCAACTGGGCCTTTATTCGCTGGAGTTTAGAAGGATGAGAGGGGATCTCATAGAAACGTATAAGATTCTGACAGGACTGGACAGGTTAGATGCGGGAAGAATGTTCCCAATGTTGGTGAGGTCCAGAACCAGGGGACATAGTCTTAGGATAAGGGGTAGGCCATTTAGGATTGAGACGAGGAGAAACTTCTTCACTCAGAGTTGTTAACCTGTGGAATTCCCTGCTCAGAGAGTTGTTGATGCCAGTTCATTGGATATCTTCAAGAGGGAGTTAGATATGGCCCTTATGGCTAAGGGGATCAAAAGGGTATGGAGAGAAAGCAGGAAAGGGGTACTGAGGGAATGATCAGCCATGATCTTATTGAATGACGGTGCAGGCTCGAAGAGCCGAATGGCCTACTCCTATTTTCTATGTTTCTGCTTTTCAAAATCAAAGTGAATGCAGTTAGGATGAAAAGGCCAGTTATTCTTAATTTTTGCATGTGATTTGACTTTGTTGAGCAGTGAAATCTACACTTTTAAAAATTACATTTTTATTACTAAAGCAATTAACTATTGTATATCCCTTTTAATTTTGTATATTTCATAAATTTCTAGCAGTGTTCGTTTATATTAAATAAAACTCTTTCTAGCCAGTTCAACCTATGAGATCATTCATAATTGTTGTTTATATCAAAAACCAGCACACTCACACACACACAGTGGTAAACGGTGAGGAAGATGGTAAGAGGACATAGACAGGCTGGTGGAATGGGCAGACACATGAAATTCAACTCAGCAAAAGTGTGAGGTGATACATTTTGGTCGGAAGAATGAGGAGAGACAATACATGCTCAATGGTACAATTTTAAAGGGGTTGCAAGAAGACAGAGGCCTGGGGATGTTAGTGTACAAATCTTTGAAGGTGACTGGACAGATTAACAAAGCAGTTAATAAAGCATATGGGATCCTGGGCTTTACAAGTAAAGGCATAGAGTGCAAGCGCTAGGAAATTATGCTAAATCTATATAAAACACTAGTTCAGCGCTCGCTGGAGTAGTGTGTCCAATTCTGGACACCACACTTGAAAGGGCTTTGGAGAGGGTACAGGGGCGATTTACTAGAATGGTTCCAGGGATGATGGATCACAGTTATGATAGACTGAAAAGCTGGGGTTTTAGAAGAGAAGGCCAAGAGGAGAGTTGACAGTAGTCTTTAAAATCATGAAGGGTTTAGATAAAATAAATAAAAAGAAACAGTTTCCAATGGCTGAAGGGTCAATAACCAAAGGGCACAGATTTAAGGTGATTGGCAAAAGAACTAGAGGCGACACGAGGAAAAACTTAACGCACCAATGCTGTAGAACTTAAGAAGGCTATGAAGGAATCATGCATCAGATTTTTTGGTAAGATTAACACTTGCAGCTGCTTTATGTATTGGAAATGTTTGCTGCATCACTGTGAAATAAGCACCATTTTAAACCCGTTCCCAGTACTTCGAATTAGTGTACTCAAAAGTATTAAATTGCATTAAAACTTCTGCATCTATCCCTAAACTTATAATAAAACAATTATACAATAAAACCACAGATACAAAAGTATTTTAAACCTTCTAACAGCTCAGTAACAACTGCCTCCACAAAAGGCTCCTTTTTCATAAAAGGTGCAAAAAGTTAAACATTAGTTATTCAATAATTAGAGTAAACTATGAAAGCCTTTTTAAATTCCAGATTATGGTTTTGTTTCAAATCCAGGATGATTTATTCTAATTTTCACACAGTAATTTAAATAATAACTTCAATTGAAAAGTATCATACCTGCAAACTCCAGTCCTACAACAGGAAAGAAATTTTTCACATTGTTCAGTGCAAGCTTAACCATTCCAAGACGTATCAGAGCCCAACTGTAAAATAAATGCAAACAGCATTACCAGATACTTCAACATTTTTGTTTACAAACATCAACATTAGGTCTAAATTGGAGACTCCCAACTAGAGCCATCCTCCGTGCTAGGTAACTCCAATGCAATAAATTATGGGGAACTTCTTTACAGCTCCACTGCAAACAGGAGGATGCAGGTGTGTCTTTAGACCAGTCTGAGGGCTGGGCCGACCCAGCCGAAGCCATCTGGCCCTGGGAATCCCCTTTATAGCTGTTGCAAATTTTTCTGTGGTACCAGCCAGCATTTACAAGTTTCTGGCTCCAGCTCCATTAACCTTCCTGGTTGCCTGGTCAAGTCATAGCAGTGGTGCATAACCTTGCCGATGTGCTCAATAACAGCATGACCTTGTTACGTTACATCCAGTCATGAAGCCTATACTTTTCACTCCAGAACAATGCCTGTTCATGTTCCTATCTTCCTCTCCCTTTGCTGCCTAAACCCTAACCACTATCAGTGAAGCAGCCTAGGAAATATGGAGTCTATCAAGAATTACCGAGTTCGTGATGAACCTGACATCTGGAGAGAGCAGCATTTCCTTGAATAAAAAGGGGGAAATACTTTGAAAAGAAAGAATGGAATAGAAAGAACTTCCATACACTTTATCCTGCTCAAAACTGAATTATACACTGCCAATTGTATAAAATAATATACTAAAGCCTCTTAAAACATCTAGGTTTAAAACAAACAATTCTGCAAGTGACTTTTGTCTATTAGCTTTTTATATATAGATTTAAATATTGCATGATGCAGTTGTTATTGCAACAAAGATCCTTGTAACTAACCTGTAAGAGTTAGGGTCTGAATGCTCTTGCAGCTGAGTGTCAGAAATAAAAGCATCATCATCGTCCTCATCATCATCACTGGGGATACTTTCATCTGAGTCATACATAAATCCACTCTCAGATGGGGGTAGGAACGGCTTAAAGCACAAATACAACAATGGATTAAAATGGGATCAGGTGAAAGATTTCAAAAAAATATGGCAATTGACAAGATTTGTGCTTTCCTAATTAAATTCAATAATGATGCAATGTGTTCAATGTGCACTTTGCTCCACTATTCTGCAACTTCTTTTGTACAGAATTTTTCAGACATTTGTTATTTCCCAAGTTAACAAATATGGGCATAAAAGCTCATCATCGTACAGTAACTGAATTTTATAAGCATTATGGTTACAAGTACATAATATATTCATGGTGTAAGAAAAACAAAACTTTGAAATTCATAAACATCCATTAAATCAAGTGAAATGCTACAAGAACACACATATTCAAGATATGACTGAATTAATCAAAATATTAGTGAATTAATAAAATAATTATATTATATTTTAAATATATTGTTCTCACCTTGGCTACAAAATAGTCCCACATACTGAGCTCAGGAGGAATAAACTTTTCTTTGTAGGACGGTCTCTCTGCAGGCACAGGTGGGGGTGTTGAAGTCTCTTTTACAGGTCTACCAGGAACCAACATCTTCATGTTAAATCTCCGTCGATATCGGTCAATGTCCTCTGGAGGAACTGTTCAGAGCAATGTGATAGATATGCTGCAAGAAATCTTGGGCCGTGTAGTTGCTTATAATAATGGTTGACCTAAACCTAAATAGCTCAGTTTAGCATTATCCTCCCACAATCCTTAGATTAACAGTTCAAAAAAGACTGATAGCTCTGCACCATTCAAGAGGCGTCATCTAAACTTGCCCAGCATCATACTCAAATATAAACACAAACGGTCTATATTGTTCTAATTATTAATACAGTTTAAACATGGAATAAGTTTAAAATTATTTCAAAACTTTAAATATGCTTTCAAATGAAAAGCATAAAAGTTAGCACTGATTCCACACAAATCTTTGTTTAGGTGTGAAAATGGAACATACATTTTATCAGTTGATGCAAAAGCTGATAATCACTTGAAGTTCAATTAAAATCCTTATTTTGTACAAACTCAAAATTCTATTCAAATGCATATGAAAATAATTTATAAAGCTGAGAGTGCAGTCCCAAAATTTAAAAAAAGAAACATTGCAGAAGTTCCATCAACAGTCCAAGTCAAAATCAGCATTACATCAGTAGGTACACCTTAAATTAATGGAGAGTAAATTCGGACGGGCCGATCTGGTCAGTTTTCCATTGGCAAGATGTGTTAAAATTGCCCACAGTGAATTTTAGTTTACAGATAACAGCCAAATAGCATGCCAAATAAAACAGCAGGGTTAGATAATTTTGTTAATTCACTATAATTTTGCGATTATGATCAGACACCGCTGAACCTCCCAATTATGTCAGCCTTGCACTACATTCCAAATTATTTTTAATCTTATAATGTTAATTACAAAGTGATAGCCGTCTCCAAAATGTTTAGTGAAATATTAAAAGCTAATCAATAAAGTGTATTCTTACAATAAAATGCAACTTTGCGATTGGACACCGGCTTGAGGGAAGTTTTAATCTGCTACCATTTTTTGTGAAATGGAGCTTTATTTACAGATCTACAGAATTTTGGGGAAGAGGAGAAGGAAGAAGAAAGTTACACATAGGGCAGGAAAAGTGCAAAACCAAGAAATGCACACAAAACTCCACTGCAACCAACACTGCCACTCACCATCCTGTCCTGGTGTGTGTTGTGCCCCAATCTCACAGCTGGGAGACACAGACACATCTACTGGTTCTGTCTTCAAGGCAACATTTTGCTCCAAATTTGGTACAGTTGAAACATTTAGTTTACCTGCACCATAAATTAGGTTTTTGTTTAAAAATACCTGCTACTCAGATTTAAATGGCAGCTAATTCCGCAATGGCTGATGCTGAAAAAATACTTTTGCAATGGACTTTATCTTCACCAAATTCAAATACATGGTGACTGAAGATTATCGTTTTTAAAATGACAATTTATTCCAATAATTTTACACTGAAGTTAAACCACTGCACCCTTTTAAAAGGGAACCTCAACACGGTCAATGGTCGTCTAATCAATAAATACTGTTTAGTATTGAGGGATGGAGACTGGGAAGAGTTCAAGATTTTATTGCTACTTAGAATAGCTTACTGTTATGCAAAATCGCTTATTATGTAAGATATCTTACTGTTGGAAAAACATCTGGAACTCTCCATCACAGATGAGACACAGAGCATATGGGCATAGGAAGTTGTTAAGTTTTCCACGTAAAGAATTTTGTAACAGTCAAAATAAGGTTTAGAGCTTGCAAACCAGAAGAGGGAAAAAGAATATTCCCAAATGTGATGAAAGATACAATTTTAAAACATCTAGCACCGTCTAGCAATGCAACAAATGAAACCTGATAAAAGGCGTAAAAATAATTTACAAAGTAGCAACATTCATGGATCACTCCATACTGAGAGCACGTGAAGAAAGGGAGAACAGGAGCAGGCTGAACAGGACCAATATATATCTGGCTGTGGTGCCAGAGTCAAAACCTAACAATTCAGGACAGAACTGCTGCCCCCCCCACCCCTCCCCCCACCCCACCTCTCCACCACCCCATCCCCCACCCCCCCCCCCACCTCTCCCCCCCATCCCCCCCCCACCTCCACCCCATCCCCCCCCCCCCACCTCTCCACCCCATCCCCCCCCCCCACCTCTCCACCCCATCCCCCCCCCCCACCTCTCCACCCCATCCCCCCCCCCCACCTCTCCACCCCATCCCCCCCCCCCACCTCTCCACCCCATCCCCCCCCACCTCTCCACCCCATCCCCCCCCACCTCATCCCCCACCCCACCCCATCCCCCACCTCATCCCCCACCCCCCCCAATCCCCCACCCCACCCCCATCCCCCCCAATCCCCCACCCCATCCCCCACCCCCCCCAATCCCCCACCCCACTCCCCCCATCCCCCACCCCAACCCCCCCATCCCCCACCCCACCCCCCCCCACCCCACCTCATTCCCCCCCCCCCCCACCCCATCCACCCCCCACCTCATCCCCCACCCCACCCCCCCTCCCCCCCACCCCACCCCACCCCCCCTCCCCCCCCACCTCATCCCCCACCCCACCCCCCCTCCCCCCCCACCTCATCCCCCACCCCACCCCCCCTCCCCCCCACCTCATCCCCCACCCCACCCCCCCTCCCCCCCACCTCATCCCCCACCCCACCCCCCCACCCCCCCACCTCATCCCCCACCCCACCCCCCCACCTCATCCCCCACCCCACCCCCCCTCCCCCCCACCTCATCCCCCACCCCACCCCCCCCCCCCACTCCACACTTCCCTTTGATTTTCTTTTCTGAATTATGAAAAATCAGCACAAGTCACATTTTATTCAAAACCCCAAGGCAGGCCAATTGGGCAATGGAGTCCAGGGTCCGCATTCAGTCCTGCCCAACCAACCCCATTGATGTATCCCATTAAAATCATCCATGTAAAGTTATCCAGGCCAAGACACTGTTGACAGTTGTCTAAAAAAAAAATCAACATTGACAATGCTCAATCAGCTCCATTGGATGGGCCACATCGTCCGCATGCCTGATACTAGACTCCCAAAACAAGCATCTACTCGGAGCTCCGACACGGCAAACAAGCCCCAGGTGGGCAGAGGAAACGCTTCAAGGACATCCTCAAGACCGCCTTGAAAAAGTGCAATATCCCCATCGACAACTGAGAATCCCTGGCCCATGACCGCTCAAAGTGGAAGAGAAGAATCCGGGAAGGTGCCGAACACCTCAAGTCTCTTCGCTGGGATCAAGTGGAGACCAAGCGTAAACAGCTGAAGGAGCACACGACAACCCAAGCACCCCACCCACCCGTCCCTTCAACCAACGTCCCCTCAACCACCGTCTGCCCCACCCGTGACAGAGACTGTAGGTCCCGTATCGGACTCATCAGTCACCTGAGAACTCAGTTTTAGTGTGGAAGCAAGTCATCCTCGACTCTCTGAGGGACTGTCTAAGAAGAAAAAAATCAGATTTGTAAAAAATTGTCCTACTGAAGAAAACTTTTCTAGAAATAGAGAGGTTATCACTCATACAGACCCCTTTATGGATTGAACACCATGTGCAACAGCTTACATTTATAAAACACCTTTCAAACTTCCCAATGTGCTTTACAGAAGAGAAGAGACAGTTATGAGCAGTAACAGAAGAGGTGATCAAAGGCTTGATTAAAGATATAGGTTATGAGTAGGCTTTTGAAGGTTGCGCCTTCAGCTGTCTAGGTCCCAAGCTCTGTAATTCCCTCCCTAAATCTCTCTGCCTCTCTCTCCTCCTTCAAGATCTACCTTTTTGATTAAGCTTTTGGCTACTTGCCCTAAAGTCTCCTTCTTTGGCTCAGTGTCAATTTTTCTCTGATTACTCTCGTGTGAAGCTCCTTGGGATGTTGTACTATGTTAAAAAGTTGTTGTTGCTGCTGTTTTACAGGAAGTTGACTTACCTGGTGTAAGTTCTGGCCGTTTTTTAGGTTTTATAATAGTTTTTGCACCTCCTCCAAATACTGCAGCCCAGGTTCGATTATTTAGTGGATGAGCAACTAATCGAAAGAGTTCGTTACTATCTTGAGTAGCAAGACCATGGATCAAAAGGCTTAGATAGACACCAATGACTGCCTCACAAAGCAACACATTCAATTTAGGTTGATCTTCTTCCTGAGCTGTTCCAAGAAGATTAATCAGTGATGAAACACCTGGAACAAACAAATGAGATACTTTATTAACTAGACCAGCAGGAAGAAAACATTCTTGTAGCTTAAGTGAGTAGTTACCATCTTGTCCATTCATAACCAGTCATCAAGAAGAAAAAATACAAGATTTGCATTTGATTAAGTTTTAATCTTACAAACACATTCTTCTATCTTACCAGGCCAATGTGAAGGTGAAGAGTTTGGGGTTACATGCTCTTCAATGCTTTCAGTCCGCAGTCTACGTCTTTCACCCAACAAAAGTCCCTGATAAACCATTCCTGTAAACAGGTTTGTAGCTGTTTGACTGTTAAAAGAAAACCATAATTTAAAAAAAGGTCCTTTCTATAAACTGAAGACAAACTTTTTTTGTTTCTTATTAAAAGGCCAAACTAATCACTCCAGAATCTCTACCAAATAGAAACCAACGTGAAGATATTCATTTAAAGTCTGGTTATAGATTCATTTGTGATTATTATAGAATAACTAGATCAGTCAATTGGATCTCAAGCACCATTTTTCCTGTGAAGACATCTTACAGTAAAACTGACAAACATTCTATCCCCACTATACAGTTTGAAGAATGTCAATATAGTGAATACATTTACCTGTAGCTGTGGCTGTCACATAGAGATTGGTAAATACAGGCTGAGAGTGAAGCTGCCAAAGTGTGCAGAATGAAAACCTAATAAGGAATGCAATACATTCAAAAGTTAAAGGATAGCTGGGGGAAACACTTCACATCAATCTAAATATGATCTGTATTGCCTCATCCTTTCAGAAGATGGCGCTTTAATTACTAAATACAATGCTTAAAAACAATGTTCAGCGCACGTTGGAAAAGCCAAGGGTTAATGATCCCCAAGTATGTACAGGGGTACTGCTGGAATTTGCCCAGTTAAAACTGTACAGTCTACAGCCTGCTTAGTCAGGAACCACCTACATATTGATGCAGTGTATTTGTTTTTAGAGCTAACTGGGAAGAATGCCAGTCCGAGGTGACAAGTCTACCTTTCTCAGTTCCACTAAACAGCCAAACTGGTTGGACAGACATCAACCGTGCCCTGAAGTACTGCAGCTGACATGTCATCCTGAACCTAAAGAAAACTATCTTCTCCTTCCCTCACAGGAAAATCTGAACCCCACGAGCAGGTTTATAGTTTCCTAAAGATGAGCTTCACAGGTAAACTAACTATCGTAACCAATACTTTGGCCGTTTTCAAAGACAGATAACCATAATAAAATTGTTACCTTTTCATCCTTAAGACCTGGAAGAGGTGGAAAACTCATTTGTACCACTGTGTACAAAACATCATGGATGTGGTTACTCAAATGCATGACAGGGTTGGCTATTACAGTTTTGGTTGAAGCAATGCTTGCAGAAAGGAGGGGCAAAGTGGTCGGTAAAGGAAGAGGAGACTGAAGCTGTTTCACTGTAGTTTCCTATCAGATGAGTAAAATCAGTATTAGACATAATCATATGTGCAGCCGTATAATGAATTAACATTGCACTCAATTACTGTAAAACGTTTCCTAGTGATACAGACAGGATAACCTTTTCATTATGGTGAAGAAAACACATTAGTCAAATACTGATTCTTTACTAATACAGGTTGAACCTCCCTTATCCAGAACCCTCGGGACCTAGCCTGTTCTGGATAAGGGATTTTTCTGGACGAGGGGTGGTCAAGTTGGATGGTACAGGTACTGAACAAGGGGATATCGGAGCTGGCTGGCTTGGGGCTGGGAGTGCGGCAGAGAGATCATGGGAGGAGCGGTGGTTCGCGGGGTCAGGCCAGTGATTGCGGGAGTCGGCAGCGAGGAAGGACTTCAATTAGTTCATGTCAGAGCTCTGTGCATACGCCACCCGGTGGCTGGGAATGGTTCTGGACGAACGGTGGTTCTGCATTAGGGAGGTTCAACCTGTAACCTGCTTCGTAAATCCTACTTTGTACAACTGTGACAAATGCAAAACATCATACATGCGAGAAAAAAGAAAGTCTGGAAATTGGCAGCCCCCAAAAAAGCACAAATGGAAAATAGCCCTGGATAAAGGTCTGTGACTAATGCCACTGCTCCAAGACAACTGAATAAGTTAGATTCCTTTTTATTACATTGTATTTCAGGAATTTTATTCATGTGCTGGGATCACATTCCAAATTCTTTTTTTTTTTTAAATCATGAAAACTGAAACCAATTGGCCTCAGATGTGGCATATAAAAATGGACGTGCGATGAGTTATGAACTTCTCAGGACTTAAGCAGTGGTTATAGTCACTAGTCATCAGTTGTATTCTAGGTTTTTCTTTTAAAAAGTACACAAAAGTGCAATTTTTACTGTTGGACTTTTTAAATCTTTGAAGGGTGAAGTGAGAAAGGAGCAGTACACAGAGGTGAAACTAAGATAGTTGCAGGGATCTTTCTCCAATGCCTGTTATGTTCAAGAAGAATATCTTGCTTTAAAAAAAAAGATTACACACAAAGCCAAGAAATATCCGGGGGGGGCGGGAGAGTTATAGACCCATCTCCATCATCCTTACAAAATCTTAACCAACGTGCTGCAGAGATGGTGACTGTACTATTTTGTACAGAGTGCTGATAGATGGCATGCAGGAAATCCAATGGCACCATGAACATCTATAAGCAACGACATTATAACAGCTTCCTACATTACAATGGTGACTACACTTCAAAAAGTACTTCACCGGCTTTAAAATGCTTTGGGATGTCCTGAAAGCTGCTTTAAATGCAAGCCTTTCTATTTTTTCCTTCCAATGGTCTGTCTAAACTAATATCCTAAAGTAATTCATGGTAACTTAAATTATCATTATTAGATCAAGTAGAAGGAAGCAGCCGAACCCGTCCAATGCCCACTAGTCATAGATGTTACTTGTAAATCGGGGGATATTGCGTGTCTTTCCTAGATGCAACCACACGGAAACTTTGGGTGATGCACTGGTGCGCTGCTAGCACTCATGGGACTGCATCCCATGATGAGTTAACACCTTCAGGACAGAAGGGAGGCAAAATAATGTGTGGGGAAGGGGGGCGGGGGGGGGAGGCAGGGGGGAAAAGAGAGGGGGGAAAGAGAAGGCAAGTGGGTAGCAAAGAATAATGAGTGGAAGGATATTTGAAATATGAAGACAATTTCGCCAGCAACAGGGTTATCGATTTCCAAAAATCAATTCCAGTGAGTTGAGCAAGCAATACAGACTAAACCTCTGCTCTCACTCCAACATATATTGTTCAGATTCCCGATATCAAAATCCCCATTTACTGTCTACAGTGATGTTTAAAACCCTGGTGAACAACGGAAATAAATGTCAACATGAAATTAATAGCATGTAAAAAAAAATGTATTTATAACATGGGACAAAGTTGGCTTAGTTTTACTTTCTGGAAGTAATAGTGACACAATTTAATGCTGAAAACTGTTATTTTTGGAAAGCAGTCCTATGCAGCATCCAAGATCTGGTTATCTGATTTATTTTGGTAAACTCCACAGCAAGGTCATTTATAAATCATTTGTCGCCGCCATTCTAATCAAATTTGAATGCCACATACATTTTCCACTGATTGGTCAGACAAAGTTCTGATTTTAGCAGCTTGCTGCTCTCGGGAGTACCAGACGTTTAAAGTACAGGACTTCCAGGTGTACCTGAAAGGGAGTGTTGGCTGGAGTTGAGGGAAGCAAATGCTATCTGTGCCAAGATGCTCTACTGGGAGATCAACGTAGGGATAAAGATGGTGAATTTATCTTTAAGAGATTGCATAACTGCATGAAAACTCTGCAGGATGCAATGCTAGACCCAAAGACAGTTTGACATTATACTAGTGCACAAGAGTGATCCTGGGTGTTTCCCTCTATATCACTGGCTGCTTATTCTTTTAAGATACTTTGTGGCTTCTCAGTGTAAGCATATGGCCAGGTACCACAGAAGAGATATTGGGTCTGATGTTCATTATCGGCGCGAGACCCAGGCATTTTGATGGATGGGCCTCAGCTGCATAATGTTGGCGGGTTACGAATGCTGAACTAGTACTCACGGGCAGGTGGGGGCAATCCAACAGTTCCTCCATAGAACTACGCTGCAAGCTTAGACTTAAAAGATGAGGTAATTGCCTGGGTTTGGGGAAGGTAGGATCCTACTTTGTATATTACAAGTAGGCTCCCGCCTGAAACAAGCAGATGCGCTGGCTGCCCATTTTCACAATGGGTCGGAAATGGCAGCGGGCGGATCAGGAGGGCAAGTTCAGCGCTGCAATTAATGCTGCTACCCTGTTCCTGCCGGCGGAGGCCATGAAAATCAGTTAGGTTCTTTTTTCTTTTTGGGGGTGTGGAATATAATTCAAGAGCAAAGAGAAAAAAGTGGAAAATAGGAAGACACTCTATTTTACGCACTGTATTTGAAAAATGTGCATTGGTGTGAAGTATAATTCGTCACTTCATCATATACAATATGCATGTGTGAGTAGGACCATTTCCCATACCTCGGGAGCCTCTCATCAACAAGAGCAGACACTGATGCGGAGATTCAACACCACCTCCAGTGCATCAGTGCAGTCTTCGGTCACCTGAGGAAAAGTGTTCGAAGACCAGGCCCTCAAATCTACCACCAAGCTCATGGTTTACAGGACTGTCATAATACCCGCCCTCCTGTACGGATCAGGGGCATGGATGATGTACAGAAGACACCTCAAGTCGCTGGAGATATATCACCAACGATGTCTCCACAAGATCCTGCAAATCCCCTGGGAAGGCAGGGGCACCAACATCAGTGTCCTCATCCAGGCCAACATCCACAGCATTGAAGCACTGACCACACTCGATCAGCTTCGCTGGGCAGGCCACATAGTTCACATGCCAGACACAAGACTCCCTAAACAAGTGCTCTATGCAGAGCTCCTTCACAGCAAACGAGCCAAAGGTGGGCAGCGGAAACGTTACAAGGACACCCTCAAAGCCGCCCTGATAAAGTGCAACATCCCCACTGACACCTGGGAGTCCTTGGCCGAAAACTGCCCTAGATGGAGAAAGTGCATCCGGGAGGGCGTTGAGCTCTTCGACTTTCAACGCCGAGAGCGTGAAGAGGTCAAGCGCAAGCAGCAGAAGGAGCGTGCGGCAAACCAGTCCCACACACCCCTTCCCTCGGTGAATATCTGTCCCACCTGTGACAGAGTCTGTGGCTCTCATATTGGATTGTTCAGCCACCAAAGGACTCACTTCAGGAGTGGAAGTCTTCCTCGATTCCGAGGGACTGCCTATGATGATGATAGTGAGTAGGACTTCTAGATTCTCACAATTAAAACCTTATGGCTGCACTTCAGTCTGCTTTATTTACCGAGCAGTTCTTGAGTACTTTACCTGCTGTGATTCTTGTAATAGAAAGATAAGTTCCATTCTGACTGAGGCTAAGCCACCACCCTGAGCTCCATGCAAGCTGCAGTAGCTTAGAAACACTCTAAGCAGAGCTTGATTTTTCCGCAACCACCATTTCCGTCTTTCTGCATGTTCTTGCTTTGCTTGTAGCCTCCGCCGATCAATCTGATGCCTTTCGTATGAAGCTCCTTCTGTATTCTCAGTTAATTCTTCTTGGTCAAATGAGCTACTGATATTTTTATCTATTTCAACCGCAGAGTCTGCTTCAGTTTTATAATTGCAGATTTGATGCATAGCATAGATCTCCTTTTCTAACCAGTTGTACAGTTGAAATCGGAGCTTCCCTCCATCTACTTCATAGCCGGTAGCCAATGTCCTAAGTTCAGTCATTAGAATTTTCAAGCACGCTCTGAATTTTAACTGCTCTGCTATTACATCAACCCGAGAGTCAGCAGAAATGGAATCCTGTCTCGGAAGAGTTTGAGACTCTGCAGGAACACCTTTTTTCCCATCTTTAGTTATATGTTCTTTTTCCGCAACTTTCATGGTCAACCCACCTGCATCCTCCTCTTCAACTTCATCTTCTTTATCATCCCATTCAAGTTTTAGTGGTTCTTCAGCAAAAGTCACTACTGGCGCACTCCAGTCAAAGCCAGCAGAATTACTGGTTCCCCTGTCCAGGCCAGATGAACCAGTTACAGTCTGTGACCAGTCAGTATCTTCAGTGCTTCCCCCATGTTTTGCTGCACATACGGTTTTAGTACCATTTTGGCCTTGGGCACTCAACCTGTCGTTTTCACTTTTGAAGGATGTTTTTGATTTTTTCGTGACCTTTGGGATTTTAGACAACACCTCAAGCGCCAAGACAGGACAACCAACTTTAAAATGAGCATTTGCTGTGGTGAAAAATAATTTCCTCTCAATGAGGTTGATTTCATCTTCACTGCTTTTCTCTGTTGCAAGTCCAGTAGCTAAAGAGCCTTTGGGGGAAGCAAAATGTCTTCGCATCAGCAAGGGGTGGGCACGGAGATAATTGTAAAAACTGAACACCACTGGATTGCAAGACTTTATGAGGACCCCTGAAACACAATAGAAAAATATGTTTACTGTGGTTACCAATTACAAGGTTAGACATAATTGGCTCAAAATTCAGTAGCGACCCACCGTGCAGGGCAGTTACCCTGCGCACAAAAGATGAGGACCGAGAAGCCCCTATAGAGATGGCGCTACAGGAAGTGTTCCAATCAGGTAAGTGAAGTGAGTTTTGAACACGGACAATGCAACGGTAAGTAATGGCCTTGGGGGAAGAGTGCAGGTCTTGTGGGGTGGGAGTGAGCGTAGGTCTCAGGAGAATGATCGGTGGTGGGTGGTGGTAGTGTCAGCCGGCAGCAGCCCACCACGGGATCTGGATCTGCAGATCGGGGATCTCGGTGTGAGGGGTGGGGGTGGGGGGGGGGAGGTCAGAGGCAATGTTTCACGGGGCTGGAGGAGCCGGGCGCATCAGCGAGCAGGATGGTGCTTTTCTTTTTTCATGTGATCTTTAGGGTTGGTTTCCCCGAGTGCAACCCGTGAAGGTGCTGGCTGCCTCAATACAAACCAATGTTGCAGCGGGGTCCTGAAGCGGGCGTTTGGACTCTTATTTGCATATGATTAAAGGACGCCTCTTGTTGGACCACCAAATATGGCAGGCTGCGCACTTCCAATCGATTGCATGCACGTGCTTCCAGACCGCCATTTTGGGGATTTAGGAGGCCACATAGTGCCTGAATAAATGGAACTACGTGACCCAATTTCTAGGGCTATATGACTGAATCCCAGACAAAAAAAAAATTACCTAATATATGCAGGTATCATTCATATGGATTTGACTGTAAGCATGTAGGGCTCAATATTCCCCAGTGATTCATGCTGTTTTTTTGGCGCAGGCCGCTTGCTACTTTTTTTTTCAGCCAAAGGGCGCGTAATCTGCCACCCGCGCCAATTTTGGCCAGCTGAGAGTTACTCCAGTTCTTCTTAGGCCGGTGTATGGGGCCTCTGTAGAAAAATCTTCTGATGAGTTAAGAAAATCGACCCAGGTAAGTGCAGCAGGTGCCCGGACAGCAGCAGGGGGAGGTGCAAGGGGGGGGGGGGAGGGAAGCCTTTTGGGTATAGTTAGGTGCGGGGACTGGGAGGGATGAGGCCATTCGGCCTGGGATAGGTGCAGGGGAGCCGACCGGGTGCCACTCGGCCAGGGCTAGATGCGGGACCGGAGGGAGGAGGCTACTTGGCCAGGGCTAGGTGCAGGACCGGGAGGGAGGCGGCCAGGGCAAGGTGCAGGACCGGGAGGGAGGCGGCCAGGGCTAGATGCGGGACGATGAAGGAGGAGTCCACTTAGCCAGGGCTAGGTGCGGGGGAGCGGACCGGGAGGCCCTTCGGCCTGAGATAGGAGTGGGGATCAGCACCGGCATTGGGGGGGGGGGGGGGGGGAAAGAGGACTTTAATAATTTAGTGAAGGTAAGTTGCTGCAATGTATTTGTGCTTGTGCAGGTTGCGAGCTGGCTGTATGTTTCACTTTCCAGCCTCAGCCCGCATTGTGTCCCTGGTTACTGTGCAACCCGATCTTTTTGGCGGAGATCAAGGCTCTACCCCCAGAACTAAAGGACAGGCTAGGTTGCGCCAAAATGTAGAAATTAAACGGGGAAAGTTGGAACATTTGGCATATGCCCAAAAAAAGCTTTGGAGAAAATTGAGCCCCTAGTTTTTATGCGTAAGCGTAATGTTGAACATTCAAATGATTAATATTGAATACTCAATACCTGAATGTTCTTCACTACCCTTTGTAGGTTGTTCCAGCAGAGTATCCAATGCCTTAGAGTAATCCTTCAGAGTCCAATATGCAATGCTTCGCAGGAATGGATCTGGATGTAGTTGGCTAGGTACAAATTCAGACCCATCTGCCTTACAGCCAAGAACCTTTCCATAAAGGATGGATTTACAAGTAGAGGATGTTTCATAATCTGATTCATACAGACGTGCAATAACCATGGCCAACTGGATATCATCCATTTTTTCTAGACACACCTGTCAGGATATGGACAAAAACCCTACATTTGAGTATGTTCAATAAAAGTCAGAAAAACATGCGCCATACTGATTAAACAATTGTAAATTAGTCTACAGGAACAATAATATTGCACTCTGCATTACATGTGAATCTCTGGATACTAAAAAAAACAAAAATAATGACAACTAAATATTTTAACATTAAATGTTATTGAAAGTTAAAAAAATTGTATCCATTAGTTTAATAATCTTGGCCCTTTAAACACATATCCTTACAAAGCTGAAAAATACTTCACAGCTTTATCTCTAAAGGAGCATCAGTTGCAGCAGTTAAAATATTATTAAAAGCTAAAATGCTGTTGTGACTTGATGCTACCTTGAAGAAAGTTAATTATGATTTGAACAAGGAAGAGCAACATTACCTCAATAGCATCCTTTAATGAACCAGCCAAAAGGAAAAACGCTGCAGATTGTTCAAAGCGCTGTTTACCCAGCAAAGCAAATGCATTTTTCAAAGCTGCTTTACGCCATCGGTCTTCACTAAAATTATGTTTGAAAAACTCAGTCATTTTTTTATCGTGCTGAGATCTGAGAAAAAAAATACACACAACTTTGAGTTGTATTCCTGCTGCAGGTGCTAATATGCAGTTGCATCAATACCAGACATTGGATAAGTAAAAAACAGATTATCTACTTGTATGCTCCTCTTTATTCATCAAATGTTATGCATCTCAAAACATCTTCGGAGTGAATTGAAAAGTTTTATTGATTCTGCAGAAATCATGCCCTTTAACACATGCAAGGAAATCTTTTCAAATGTTATACGCAAGCGGTGCAGAACATGGATTTCGGCATCCTATAAACAGTGTTGTGCTGGGAGCACTGTATATAAGCCAGCCCCTAAGGCCTGTTCCTCACTCTGGAGTGTCTTATTAAAGACTGAGGTCACTGTTACTTTAACCTCCCTGTGTGCAGCCTCATCTGTGTTAGGAACACAATAACTGGCGATGAGAATACGAATCCAACACAAAGATGTGGGCATCCTGGAGAAGTTCTCGGAGGGTGAGGACTGGGAAGCCTATGTCGAACGGCTGGACCAGTACTTTGTAGCCAACGAGCTGGACGGAGAAGGAAGCGCTGCAAAAAGGAGAGCGGCCCTCCTCAGTCTGCGAGGCACCGACCTACAGCCTCATGAAGAATCTTCTGGCTCTGGTGAAACCCACAGATAAGTCGTATGAGGAGCTGTGTACACTGGTTCGGGAGCATCTCAACCCGAGGGAGAGCGTGCTGATGGCGAGGTATCGGTTCTACACGTGCCTGCGATCTGAAGGTCAGGAAGTGGCGAGCTACGTCGCCGAGCTAAGGCGACTTGCAGGACAATGTGAGTTTGATGGCTACCTGGAGCAAATGCTCAGAGACTTTTTTGTACTGGGCATTGGCCACGAGACCATCCTACGAAAACTTTTGACTGTAGAGACACCGACCCTCAGTAAATCCATTGCGATAGCACAGGCGTTTATGTCCACCAGTGATAACACCAAACAAATCTCTCAGCACACAAATGCTTGCAACGTTCATAAGTTAACTGGAGCTGTGTTTGCGAACAGAAATGTACAGGTCAGAACCCACGAGTATGCAACTGCCAGCAGGCCTCAGGTGACCCAGATGACACAGAGTCCCCAAAAAAGGATGAATGCAAGGCAATTCACACCTTGTTGGCGGTGTGGAGACTTCCATTCAGCCTATTCATGCCGCTTCAAAGGGTATGTTTGCAAGAGCTGTGGAACAATGGGGCACCTCCAACAAGCTGCAAGCTCTGCAAAACCTGCTAATCACCACATGGCAGAGGAAGATCGGTCCATGGTGGATCAAAACAATTTCGAGCCTCAGAGAGAGGAGGCAGATGCTGAAGTACACAGGGTGCACACATTTTTCGACGAAATGTCCACCTATAATGCTAAACGTAAAATTGAATGGCTTACCTGTAGCCATTGTTTGAGAGACTGTGGTGCAAGAAGGCATTCAGATCAGCCCTGAGAGCCCCATCCACACGAAACTGAGAACGTACACCAAAGAGCTTATCGCTGTCCTGGGCAGCGCCATGGTCAAGGTCACCTATGAGGGCACGGTGCATGAACTGCCACTCTGGATTGTCCTGGGCGATGGCCCCACACTGCTTGGAAGGAGCTGGCTGGGCAAAATCTGCTGGAACTGGGATGACATCCGAGCGCTATCACATGTGGATGAGGCCTCATGTACCCAGGTTCTCAACAAATTTCCTTCTCTTTTTGAGCCAGGTATTGGAAACTTTTCCAGGCCGAAGGTGCGGATCCACTTGGTCCCAGAGGCATGACCCATTTATCACAAGGCGCGAGTGGTACCTCATGATGAGGGAGAGAGTGGCAATCGAGCTGGACAGGCTGCAATGCGAGGGCGCAGGGCATCAGCTCCCCAGTGGAATTCAGCGAGTGGGCCAGCCTGATTGTTCCAGTACTCAAAAGTGATGGCACGGCCAGGATTTGCGGCGATTATAAAGTAACTATTAATCGTTTCTCGCTACAGGACCAATACCCGCTACCTAAGGCAGACGACCTATTTGTGACGCTGGCAGGAGGCAAGACGTTCACCAAGCTCGACCTGACTTCGGCCTACATGATGCAGGAGCTGGAGGAGTCTCCGAAGTGCCTCACCTGCATCAACACGCACAAGGGACTGTTCATCTACAACAGATGCCCGTTTGGAATTCGGTCGGCTGCAGCGACCTTCCAGAGAAACATGGAGAGCCTACTCAAGTCGGTACCACACATGGTGGTCTTTCAGGATGACATATTGGTCACCGGTTGGGACACTGTCGAGCACCTACAAAACCTGGAGGAGATCTTCCAGTGACTGGATCGCGTAGGGCTGCGACTGAAGAGGTCGAAATGCGTTTTCATGGCAACAGAAGTGGAGTTTTTGGGGAGAAAGATCGCGGCGGACAGCATTCAGCTCACAGCCGCCAAGACAGAGGCTATCAGGAACGCGCCCAGGCCACAGAACGTCACGGAGCTGCTGTCGTTCCTGGGACTCCCCAACTAATTTGGTAACTTCCTACCGGGATTAAGCACCCTTTTAGAGCCCCAGATGTGTTATTGCCCAAAGGTGAAAACTGGGTATGGGAAAAAAAAGTAATTGCTTTTGAGAAAGCCAGAAACATTTTATACTCCAACAAGCTGCTTGTATTGTATAACCCGTGTAAAAGACTTGTGCTAGCATGTGACGTGTCGTCGTACGGAGTCGCATGTGTATTACAACAAGCTAACGTTGCGGGGAAGTTGCAACCTGCCGCCTATGCTTCCAGGAGCTTGTCTAAGGCCAAGAGGGCCTATAGCATGATTAGAAAGAGGCATTAGCGCGTGTGTTCGGGGAAAAGAAAATGCATCAGTACCTGTTTGGTCTCAAATTTGAGTTGGAAACCAATCACAAGCCCCTCACATTCTTGTTCGCTGAAAACAAGGGGATAAATACTAATGCCTCAGCCCGCATACAAAGGTGGGCACTCGCGCTATCAGTGTATAACTATACCATACGCCACAGGCCAGGCACCGAGAACTGTGCGGATGCTCTCAGTCTGCTACCATTGCCCACCACGGGGGTGGAAATAGCGCAGTCTGCAAACTTGTTGATGGTGGCACAGCCCGCAGACTTGTTGATGGTCATGGAAGCGTTTGAAAATGATAAATCACCTGTCACAGCCCGCCAGATTAGGACTTGGACCAGCCAAGATCCTCTGCTGTCCCGAGTAAAAAACTGTGTACTGCATGGGAGCTGGGCCAGCGTCCCCATTGAAATGCAAGAGCCAATCAAGCCGTTCCAGCGGCGAAAGGACGAGCTGTCCATTCAGGCAGACTGCCTGTTGTGGGGTAACCGCGTAGTGCTACCAAAAAAGGGCAGGGAGATGTTCATCTGGGATCTCCACAGCTCACACCTGGGTATAGTAATGATGAAAGCGATAGCCAGATCCCACGTGTGGTGGCCCGGTATCGACTCTGACTTAGAGTCCTGTGTACGGCAATGCATCGTATGTGCTCAGTTGAGCAAAGGGCCCAGAGAGGCACCACTAAGTTTGTGGTCTTGGCCCTCCAGACCATGGTCGAGGATCCATGTCGACTATGCGGGCCCGTTTCTCGGTGAAATGTTCCTGGTGGTGGTGGATGCTTTTTCAAAATGGATTGAATGTGAAATAATGTCGGGAAGCACCATCACCGCCACCATTGAAAGCCTGAGGGCCATGTTTGCCACCCATGGCCTGCCTGACATACTGGTCAGTGACAACGGGCCATGTTTCATCAGTGCCGAATTTAAAGAATTCATGACCCGTAATGGGATCAAACATGTCACCTCGGCCCCGTTTAAACCAGCCTCCAATGGGCAGGCAGTACAATCAAACAGAGCCTTAAACGAGTCACAGAAGGCTCACTCCAAACCCGCCTGTCTCGAGTACTGCTCAGCTACCGCACGAGACCCCACTCGCTCACAGGGGTGCCCCCGGCTGAGCTACTCATGGAAAGGACACTTAAAACCAGACTCTCGCTGGTTTACCCCAACCTGCATGATTAGGTAGAGAGCAGGCGGCAGCAACAAAATGTAAACAATGGTCGCGCCACTGTGTCACGGGAAATTGATCTGAATAACCCTGTGTATGAGCTAAACTCTGGACATGGTCCCAAGTGGATCACTGGCACGGATAGCTAAAGAAGGGAATAGGGTGTTTGTAGTCAAA
Organism: Pristiophorus japonicus; assembly: GCF_044704955.1. Taxonomy (NCBI): domain Eukaryota; kingdom Metazoa; phylum Chordata; class Chondrichthyes; family Pristiophoridae; genus Pristiophorus; species Pristiophorus japonicus. The sequence continues at coordinate 16,532,715 of NC_091993.1, forward strand.
CTAGACAATGGACAAATTTGCAGAAAGCACCTGGACCAAACGAGGCTGCGAATCACAGACTGCCCTGAACAACCAACAGCAGACACCACCTTTTTCGAGCCCACAACACACACCCAAAGGATCAACGCCAGACTAGGAAATCGAACCCATCACGCACAACAGCCCAGCAAGCCCAGGCTCACCTAGCAGCCCTGCAGGGCCAACAACACGCCAGCCCAGCGAGGGCACAGCCAACACACCAGAACAGACATTTGTACCGAGGCGGTCCACCAGGGAAAGAAAGGTTCCCGACCGCCTCACCTTGTAAATAGTTTTCACTTTGACTTTGCAGGGGGGAGTGATGTTGTGTATCTGTAAAGCATGCACTCCCATGTTCCGCCACCAGGGAGCTCATCCCCTGAAGTCCCAAGGGATCCCAGCATCCCTTGGGAGCACTGTATATAAGCCGGCCCCGAAGGCCTGTTCCTCACTTTGGAGTGTCTTATTAAAGACTGAGGTCACTGTTACTTTAATCTCCCTGTGTGCAGCCTCATCTGTGTTAGGAACACAATAAACAGTATCATTGTGCCAGTTCTTTTTTGCCCAGTGACACCAAGCTAAATATTGAGATATTTTGTGGTAAAATGGTAGACAAATTGTACCTTCTTGTTCAGGTCTGGTCCAGAGCTTTACTGATGGACTCTCAAAACAAATTATTGATGGCGGCTGTGGTTGGTTTTAAGACTGTCTCCTCCAATATTAACCTGATCAGCTAAGTCAGTTCATCTGTTGTATTTATTTGCAAAAATGTAATCCAGATAGAATCATAGAATAGAATCATAGAATGGTTACAGCACAGAAGGCAGCCATTCGGTCCATCGAGCCCATGCCGACTCTCTCCAAGAGCATTTCAGCTGGTCCCACTTACCCCACGAGGAATTTTAAAAATAATTAAATGGATAGTCAATCAATCCTTTAATATACCTATGTATATTTCCTTCCACCCAGTATCTTGGTCAGCTGGAATGAAACATTATAGTGAACCCACCACCGGATACTGTACCACATACAAACTTAGAAACTGGGTCAGCTGTGAATTGGGACACGGGGCGGGGGAAATAAGAGAACAAATCTACACATTCTGAATGCGGCAGAATTTGAGGAGTCCCTGGGGAGCTTGTAATACAGCATTCCAAATTTTAATGGCGTGGAATTTGCGATCCGGGTGACGGCGAACTGGCATCGTTCGCTGACATTCCGCCTTTGAAACTGCCTGCAACTTTGGGATTTGGCACACGCACATGCTGAAATCCTGAAGTTGCAGTCTGTCATTCATAGCTCCGACACAGGCTGCGCTGTGCCCCCCCACCCCAACCCCACAACCGTCATCACTACGGAGTCCAATTACGTCGTCAACTGGACATCTATCCACAAAGGCAAACATCTCTAGCCAGGACTTTTGGTTAACAGATAGGACCCCAGTCAGGTTTCCCTCCTCAAGGTCAGTTCGTACACCCCCTACTGTTGTCTCGGCTGAAAATCAGCTAACTTAGCACGACTACCTTAGAAGAAGATTTGTAGCTGTTATGAAGTTGCTGCAGTGTTAAAACTCAATGCCAGGAACTTCCTAATGCACATGGTTCAGCTACATACTGGATAAGTGTGCAGATCAATCAACACAATCCTGCTTGGCTTTCATAATAAATTTCCCAATGTCACTTTGACTCAATCTGTTGCTAGTCTTGACTTTTGAATACTGGTGTAAAAAAAGAATTTTACACATATGACATTTCCTGATTCCCCAATATTTTTTAACCAAATATAAACCATTCTGATCCTCAGCACTTCATGCACAATTCCAAGCCTTTGACGAAAATGAATATGCAAAACAGTAACCCAAGGTCCAATTTGTCAAAATTAAAATTGCCCAAGCATGTTCCTCCACCAACTTTCTGATTTCTACAATTATGCCAACACTTCAGTCGAAACTAACACTAACTTTTTATGCCTTGAGAGCAGAAGTAAAATGAATATAGGATATTATTGAACTCGGCCTCCTTTAATAGGGCTTCCAGTAGCCAGGAGTCTGAGGCGATAGCCACCTATTCCAGGCAAAATGTTGTGTGTCCTTTTAATACTCTCCTTGGAGCATTGACTGGAGACAAAAATATAGTAGCAATGAATCTTTCATGATTTATTTATACCTTCTTCAGAAGATCTTGCCTGAAACAATAAAAAACTTCTGTCTGGCAGTAGAAAAGTGTCTACATTGTAAAGTAATTTAGTGCAGCTGGTGTGAATACAAGACCTATATAAATATTCAAGCTAGCTGAAGGCCAGCAAAGGCTGAAACTTTTGTGAAAAATTATGTAGGAGTGCATGAAAAGCAGTCAGCACTATAGAAAGCATCACTGAAGAGTTAAAGTTAACTGTGCCAAAATCACCCAGATGACAAGACACCCTTCATGACTTCACAGTGGAAGCTTGGGATAGCACTATCAACATAAAAGACACATGCATTCTTTCAAATGAACTAAAGGAGAGGATCCTAATGTTTGAGCAGAAGATAAGAAAAAGTAAACACCCTTCCATACTAAAAGACAACTCTGATGAGACAAAGACGAGACGTCGTTAAACATTAAAGAATTCTCAGACCAACTTAATCAAATCAGTTATAGAAGGAATACAAACAGACAGCCTTATCATTGGGGTTTACGTCAGGAAGATGTTTTTGCACAAGAAGTATCTTACATGTGATTCCCAATCTTCAGGGTTAGCTCTGTTCGTTTGTGTGAAAGACACAACTTGGAGAATAAATATTAATGAAAAAGCTTCACAGTGTTCCATTTATAGTAACTGACCTTAGCCGTAAGGCCATCTTTACTGCTGGCTTTACCTGAATAGACCCCAGAGTACAGCCTTTTTCTTTATAGCAAGATAAAATAATGCAGCATCCAAAGCATCATTGTTTCTTTGGAAAGCAGCTTTTGCAACCTGTGTGAAAAGATAAAGAGAAAATTTTTTACAAATCTGTCCTCTTATTTTTGTACAATTGGGAACTAGTCATTGATTAAAATAGAAAATTGTGACATAGTAGCTACAACTAAAACATGATTGCAGTTGAGTCAGGAATGGCAACAAAATATAATTGGGTATTTAACTTTCAGATGGGAAATTTAAGGGAAGAAGAATAGTTGCAATAATTAGAGATAAAAGCACAAGGATTTAAATAGACAAGTGGTCCAAACAAAATCCCTTTGGATTGAGCTGCAAATAGCAAGGAGTCGGTCACACTGCTTGGAGCATATTATGGACTGCCAAACAGTGGAAAAGAAATTGAGGATAAATCTGTAAACAGATTGGTAAACAGAACTGCAGATTAGTAATGTGAAATATATAGAAAAGAGACAGAAAGGGAATATATGTTCCAGTAAAGAAAAAATATAATGAGCGTGAAGACTGGAAACATTCATTAATTTGAAACTTAGAAAAAGCATTTAGTGCTTATAGAGCAGATAATAAAAATGAAAGCCAAGACAACTTTAAATATACAGGAAAACTACAAAAATGGATAATGACAGCAAACCAAGAAAAACTTACATTTATATAATGCCTTTAACATAGAAAAAAGTTGCAAGGCGCTTCAGAGTGGTGCAAGGAAAACAGACCCTGAGCCAAAAAAGGAGAAATTCATAAAGGTGACCGATAAACTTGATCAAAGCGGTGGGTTTTAAAAAGTGGGAGGTGGAGAGAGAAAGGGATTTGAGGAGAGAGTTCCAGAGAGTGGGACCTAAGCGGCTGAAAGCACAGCTTCCAATGGTAAAGACAAAGAGAAGTGGAGATGCACAGGAGCGAGAGCAAGGACACAGTTCGGGGCAGGGTGGAGCGGGCTGAAGTTGGAGGGCTGGAGGTGGTTACAGAGACAGTGAAGGGCGAGGCCACGTAAGGATTTGAGCACAAGGATAATAATTCTAAATTGCAGAACTGGGAGCCCATGTAGGGCGAGCGTGAGGGGACTTGAGGGCCGATTTTAACTCTGCCCATCCAGTGGAATCAGACTGGAGTTAAAATCACTGTACACCATTTACTGCCCCATTAACTGGGGCCTTCCACTGGGCAGCCCAGGTGCCTACCTGATTTAAGAGTTAAGTCAAGAGCTTCCAGTTAATCTATGCTTGCAGTAATTTTAATTCATAATTTATGGTTGGTCATTATACCAGTGATTCACTCCATAAAAATAATTTAACAAACACAAAAAGCATATACTATGTACTGGCAAAGAATGCGATATAATTCCTATGTGGGCAATCCTCAGAAGTAGTGATTTTCTTTCAATTTTCTCTTCTGAAGGAAGTAATTCATGCTGGAGTATCATTCTGTGGACACTGGCAGCCCTCCAATACCTATGGTATTTTTCATGTATGAGTCTAGACAACGAGCTTCAGCAGGTTATTCAACCACAGCGGGAATCACAGCCAAACTCAACCTTGTCTTCACCCAACAGTGATATAAGCACCCTTTGCTCTACTTATAATTTGTAGTAATTAAGAGCCTCCCCCCTCAATTCCATTTAATGTGCTCCTAATGACATTAACTGAGACAAGGTAACTTAACAGACTAAAATCAAAAATGATATCATCTTGGTCTATATAGCTCTATCCAACATTATGGACTGTATACACCCATTAGATTAACAGGGAAGTCCTCATCTCAAAGCAAATTTAAAAAAATCTGTTGGTAGTTTAACAATGAAGACAGTTAACCTTTTCACTGGCAAATGCTACATAACTTTTTCAACGAAATGAATGAAATTTAGCAAGGACTCTAAAATATTAGCTACTTACTTAGGGCCCAAATTTCCCCAGCCGCCTAGAGTGGCGCAGTTAGGGGTGGCACGCCGACTTCCTAAGCCCAAGAAAAGCGGCAAACACTTACCTTCCACTTTGGCCACTCCCTCGTTGTCTGGATCCATCGGCGTGGCGCTGCAGAGCCTGCAGGGGTGGAGCTTCGGCCGTGCTTACTTAGCGCAGGCGGTACGGGGCGGGGCTTGGGCCCAGCGTCTTGTAGAGTGCCGACAGGGGGATGCGTGTCTGTTTGAGCGTGCGCACATGCGCAGTGCAGCAGGAAGCTTGGCAATCGGCCAATTAAAGGGAGAGCGTTTTCAGTATCATTGGTAATGGACCATAAATATTGATTTATGGGTGGCTGAGGGAGTGGAAAGGAGTGCTGGATAGGTGGAAGAAAGGTGAGAAGTGTGATTTTTGAACATTACCTGAGTGTAAGTCCAATACACAAATGGCGCAAGAGCGTGCAACAAGAACAAAGAATTTCCCCCATGAGGAAGTGGAGAAACTAATGACTGTCATTGAGGAGAAATGGCTGGAGCTGGATATCAGCAAGAGTGGTCCGTCAAAAGTTTCACCCATGGAAATGAGAAGAGGATGGAACCTATTTGCAGAAGAATACTCTGCAGGGGTCAATACCGCAAGATCTGGAAGCCAGTGCAAGAAGAAATGACAGGACGTTGATCAAGTAGTGAGTGTAAATAATACCTTCATCTTTAAATTGAATTGCAATGGAAAATGTGACCATCTGTATGTGTCCCACCCATCAGAAGCGCACCATGTGTGAAAATTAATATTTTTATCTTTGCAGAAGAAATTGGCCCACAACAAAAGGGAAAGACTTAGAACAGGAGGAGGTCTGCCAAATATGTAGCAACTGTCACCCCTGGAACAGAGGGTTGCTGCCTTGCTGAGTCGCACCGGCAGAAAAAGAATCAGCTCTGCACAAGCTGGACTCACAAGCAAGGGTGAGGGTGAGGGTGAGTCACTAAAATGCATAGTCGCCCTTCAAATCAACCTGCTGACTGGCCTGCTATGCGTCAGACTACTCATGCCACCCATCCTGCCCCCTATGAGTGCTGCTAACCATTTGACTGTTCTGTTGTATTTTGCAGAAGAAGACACTCCTCAATATCCTGAAAATCCACCAGAGGATCCAGATGCATGCGCTCCAGACCAAGGTGGGTGGGGGGGGGGGGGGGGGGGGGGGAGGAGGGGTCCCTGGAAATGTGTTCACGGGAGAATGGTGACCGCGATAGGGATCAGTCCATAGTACAGGGCATCACACGGCCAGAAACCTCCACGAGCTCCTCGGCGACATTCCATGGTTTCACACCTTCCGAGGTCGCGGGTCCCGGTGGCGGTCGTGAAATGCATGTTGGGACACACAGTGCCCCACTGTCCCAGCCAGCGCCTCACACTGGAGGAGTGACACTAGGCAGATCCACGGCGAGGGGAAGGAGAAGCTGACCAGTCTCTCCTGAGATGGTGCCCTCAGCAGAGGTTAATCAGGTTCTCTCATTGGGTGAGGAAACCAATGCCCTCACATGATCACTCGTGGCAGCCGTCAGTGGGGTGCGTGATAAGGTAACGACACTGTGGGGTGAAATCTCAGCACTGAGACGGGAAGTGAAGGCGGGCATTTCAGAGGGTGTGCAAACGATGGCAGATGCTATGAGGGAGCTAGCTTCTGCAATAAGGACACAAAGGCCAGATACTCAAATGCCACTCCCACTTCAATCCACGCACCAGCCACCAGTGAGACCCAAGCTGGGCCCCCACCACCATCACTGACCCTATGAGGAAGTGCACTTTCCCCGAGATGTGGGTGAGGGATGGATGCAGCCTTTCTTTGCCGTTGTTGCTATTGTTGAAGTGCACTGTAAAATATCCAATAAAATATATTTTGCATTAAAACTGAATCATGTTCCATTAGGACCACGCAACATTTAGGGACAACTGTAAAAAGTTAAAATCCCTCAGCCCTACAGCCATGCATGCCTGTCGCCCCTGACCTTGGTGGGAGTGCTAGCCAGTGCGTTCTGCAGTTGGCAAGGTAGGACTGCTCTGTTTTCAGTAGCTGATTTATCTTTCATTTATTTTTGATGATGTTGTGCAGCTGTTGTGCTGAAGATGTCATGCTGATGTTGTTAAGGTCTTTAGTGCTTTAGAATCCTCCAACTCACCACCTTTCCCCCCCCCAGCCCCCCCACATATCCCTGGCTACCTGCGCTGATTTCTTAAATGTAGGTAAGGTTTTTCTGTGTCTACAAAACTGGTCACATACACTGGCCTAAGTTAGTTTGGAGTAACTTTCAGTTTGCTTCTCTGGCCAGAAGATGCGTAAGTGGCTTGTCACACCCCCTTTTGGAGAGAACAAACTAAACTAGAAAAAAAACTAACTGACTTACACTGGAGCAAATTAAATGGGGAAACTTGCGATTTTTAACTTACTTAAAAAAAAAAAGCTACTTACTCCCCAAAAAACGGGGCAACTCCTGTGGAAATTTGAGCCCTAAGAAACCAAGGCAGAACTTCAAAAGAACCAGAACTGAGTGCAATAATGGAAGGACCTGCACAACTGCAACTAGTTCATGTTGTGAAGAGGCAATGACAAAATATCATAAAATAGTGATATTTTCATTTTGAACTGAGAATTATCAGCTTGCATTTCATTGGCACAAAACTTTCCTTAATGAAGTAAAACGCTCAAGTCAGGTTGCAAAATCAAATTTCTCTTTCATCTGCACATTGAAGCACATTTGTAATGTATCCCGTCATGCCCCCCACTCAAGGTTTAGGAAGTTCTATTTTATCTTAATGCACTAGTTTATCCACCATTCTTATGTACTGTCGTTTATGAATCCCTAAAATGAAGTTATAATTCAAATACCTTCTCAATGCTCTTGCGGAGGGTATTAATGTTTCGGACCCACCAGCCTACTCCCAAGGTTTTCAGCTCAGACCACTGAGGATCTCCTTTCTGCATGGCAGGAATCATATTGAGCAACTCTTCCTCAGCTTCAGAATGAAAGGCCCAGGCAAAGTGGCATGTAGACAAGCCTACAAAATAAACAGTTTCCATGTCCAATGAAAAGTTATATTTCCTCAATTATAAATTTGAACACATCAAGCATAATGATATATTAAAGAACTTCAAAAATACTAGGCCAGATACATCATTGTATAACTGAACAGCTAAAATGCAACAAATAACATGACTAAATGATCTAAAAAGAACATAAGAAATAGGAACAGGAGTAGGCCATACGGCCCCTTGAGCCTGCTCCGTCATTCAATAAAATCATGGCTGATCTGATCATAGCTCCACCTCCCTGCCCGCTCCCCATAACCCTTATCCCTTTATCGTTTAAGAAACTGTCTATTTCTGTCTTAAATTTATTCAATGTCCCAGCTTCCACAGCTATGAGGCAGCGAATTCCACAGATCCACAACCCTCAGAAGAAATTTTTCCTCATCTCAGAATAAGGGGCCGCCCATTTAAAACTAAGATCATGCCCTCTAGTTCTAGTCTCCCCTATCAATGGAAACGTCCTCTCTGCATCCACCTTGTCAAGCCCCCACATTATCTTAGATGTTTCGATAAGATCACCTCTCATTCTTCTGAATTCCAATGAGTAGAGGCTCAACCTACTCAACCTTTCCTCATAAGTCAACCCCCTCATCTCCGGAATCAACCTAGTAAACCTTCTCTGAACTGCCTCCAAAGCACTTATATCCTTTTGTAAATATGGAAACCAAAACTGCACGCAGTATTCCAGGTGTGGCCTCACCAATACCCTGTATAACTGTGGCAAGACTTCCCTGCTTTTATACACCATTCACTTTGCAATAATTGCCAAGATTCCACTGGCCTTTCTGATCACCTGCTATACCTGCATACTATCCTTTTGTGTTTCATACACTAGTACCCCCAGGTCCCGCTGTACTGCAGCACTTTGCAATCTTTCTCCATTTAAATAATAACTTGCTCTTTGATTTTTTTCTGCCAAAGTGCATGACCTCACACTTTCCAACATTATACTCCATATGGGGAAGATAAATCTTAGCAGAGTCTAAATATATTTTCTCCCAAGTATATTTAAGATTTCTGATTTAGATACAAATTAAAATCTGCTTAACATATATATTCATAGACTGAAAAATGAAAGTCAATCCCCTGCAATTACTTTTTATAACTCAAATAGATGCGCACCTTTGCCACAATTTCCTATCCCATAGGACTAAGACATAGGATTATCAATGACATCCTCTGTAACTGCAACCTTCATGCATGATCTCCCCTTGTCCTTCTCAACATCCCTGTGGTGCTCAACACGGTCAACCAATCCATCCTCCTCTACTGCCTTTTTTCTGTGGTCCTCCTCTACATAAATGTCTTTGCTTTATTCCACTTCCACCTTTCCAACATAGCCAGCACAGATCCAACAATGGGCTTCTCCTCCTACCCCTGCATGCATAGTCCCCCCCCCTGGACTGGAGTACCCCAAGATTTCATCCTTGAACCCTCCTTTTATCATTTACATGTTGCCCCTCAGGGATGTAATCCATAGGCACTGGCTCAGTTTCCACATACATTATAAGGACTTCCATTATTCGACTCTATGACCACCTGTGCTATTACACTGCTTACCCACCATCAATTCACAGTTGACCCAGAGTCTCCTCCAACTACACATTGGAAAAGCTGAAGCCAGCTTATTCAGCTTTTACCCTGACTCCATTTCCCTCCCTGGTTTTCGGTCCTCTCTAATTCTTCTGCTGCTGCTGCTCACTATCTTTTTCTCCTCTTTGAAGCAGTTTGGGACACTCCTAAATTCAAGTTACTATAATTTACACAACAAGTTACCAATTGTTCCAATAGCTTCTGGGCAATTTATGTTAAGACAGGTTATTTTGTAGTTTTTCATAATTAATGGTATCTTATAAAGTTACAACAGTGCCACAAAGAATAGTCGGTTTCATTTGGGAATATAAATGGCTCAGTGGAGGAATGTACTGTTCAGTGTGCTGGTAAGCTATCAAGAATAGAAGATCCTAGGTTGATCCTTAGTTTATTCTGAGTTAGCAGAACTCAGCTAGGGAATAACCATGGTGCCACAATGGGCTTCCGGGCCAGGAAAGTGGACATTCCTGATTGTAAGGGCAGATTTTGACAGTGGACAAGAACATGGTTAAGCTTTGCTATGATGCCATCGTTATTTAGGCACACACAAAGATGAGCCAGTTGGGTAAGACACTGGAGATTTTTTCGTGCATACAGAGCAATCCCCAAGCACAGGTTAGCGCCTTCTGAAAAGGAAGAAAACAGTACAGAAAAAAATGTATAAAACAATTTTGTTATTAAACCATTGCTGATGTTCTCCATTATTTACAATTGTGAACAAAGTAATGGTTTAAAGTTACGTACAGCACAAACCTATATGGATTTAACAAAATATTTTTACCACAGACCTGGCACTATGATAGTATTTTGAAAAATATCTTGCTATCAATTATTTTTCAAGATTAATTGTGTTTCATAGAACAACCAGAACTTAACTATTTTATCTTAGACAAAATATTTTCAATCACTGTATTCATAATGTTTCACTTTGTAGCTCCCAACTGCCGCAGATTCTTCCGCTGGACAACAGGATGATCTGTGGCATGTAGCTGTCACCACATCTTCCCAGCTGAAAAGAAGTGGTTCACTCTCTTTTTTTCTCTTTGTGCAGTGCGCTACACACAGCCTGATTAAGAACTTACTAAGTTGGAACAACTTGCATATCAGTAATGCTGATTACATACAAAGAATGGATATAGAATGGAAGTTAAACAGAATGGAAAGAAGAGGGTGAAGAGGGGACAAAGATACAAAGACAAGAGGTTTTTGGAGGCAAGGAGGGAGATGCAGACAGATGGTGAGGGAGTTCTAAAGTGCAGGGGCCAGATGGCTGAAGGAGTAGTAGGCTGGAGGACCAGAGGGTGCACACATGAGCATAGGGCTGGTAGAGATCATGGAGTTAGGGAAACCAAGAAGGGAACCGTTGGTGACGAAGATAATTTTATAGTTGATTCACTGGGACACAGGAAGCCAGTGGAGCTTGCTGAGGACAGGGACAATGGGATTTCAGCCTTATGGCAGATAAATATTAGTTTAGAATCCAGTGCTCAAGTTGAAAACAATGGCTCGCCTCTTCCCCTCACCCCCCCCCCCCCAAAGAGGGAATTAAAAAAGAAATGGCAGAATTCATCACTAGTTTAATAAAAACTTTGAACGCAGTCTTAATTATACTTATTATGAGAATTATCCAAATAAGTAGAATAAAGCTCACTATTAAATTACCCAATGATACTTTGTCCAAATTTCATACCTTGATGTAAAAGTTGAAGTCTATAGACTGGAGGCAGAGATGTCAGGAGGCATGTATGCAAGCGCATGGCAAGCAAATAACGTAAACCGCATTCATCCAAAGTCTCACCTCCTACAAAAGAGAAGGACAAAGAAATCAAGAAACATTCAATCAGATTTTACTTGAGCTGGCAATAAACAGGACAAACTAACAGAGAGATGCTTGCTTTGAGGTTTCACTCTGCTTATTATTACATTAGCTTTCATTTCAAATTATGGTTGCATCAGAAATATTAGTAAATATTTGTTTTAAACTGGTGCCATGGTGCCTTCAATTCATGTGCTTTTTTAAAGTTCAAATATGATTTTTTTTGTGAAACATGTGTGATTGTACAGGTGTTTAAAGTTACTACAATTTCATCCATGTTAACATTTATACTATTTGGAGGCAATTCTATTTCTCGCATGCAGGTAAAGATGGTTAAAGATAATGTTGCAGGCAAGATTACAAATATATAACACTGACTAGATTGAATGTTGAGGAAGGACTAATTGTACACATCACGCTGAAGGGAAGAGAAAAACAATTCTGATATTGAGGGCTGCTATAAAAATAATTTACATCAAGTACAAGTTAAAAACTTAAAAAGGTTTACATTCACTCCCTGAGTTCACACTGATCTGTTTTATTTTAAAATTACTCAAAATATTTATTTACCCAGATGGAAGAGAAGAATCATATTATTAATCATATTAGGGAATATTGTCTATTTGACCCAGCAGGAGTTTTCAGTTAAAGCTATAATATGCTATATAATAATCTGATATGAACTCGGGTTCAGAATTTTTAATACTTAATTCTAAAAGGTCCAGCATTCTTTCTATCACCTTAATAGAGAGCGGCAGACTGGTGCCAATGAGAATTGATATGTTAATGAGCTCATCCAGCAAGTAATGAGCCAGGCAATAAAACTTTTATCCATAATGATCGGGCACAAAAGGTAATTTGTTATCTAATTTCAGACACTTCCAGTAGGCATTCACATAAAATGCTGTAAGTATACAGCCAACTTCAACTAGTGGCAGGAATTTGGGCAGCCCACCAAAATCGTGAAGCCCAAACGATTTTAACTCCTGGACCTCATTTGCATACTCCAACACTGACACGTCTGACATTGACAGGAATTACATCACCATCAGTGGGTGGCAATCAAAATTGTTTGGGGGGAAAGAAAAGGTTAGGTCACCAAAGTTCAGATTTGGGAAGAGGGGAGTTGTAAGTACGGATTGGGAGGAGGGGGAAGTCCATAACTGGGTAGAAGAGGAGGCACTCTTGCTCCTCCTGCCCCACGAGGAACCTTTAAAAATTTATTCTGGCTGAAATTACTTTCCATCGACTTCAATAGATAGCAAAATTGGGCAATATGTAAAATAGGCAGCTGATCTGATCCAGTCAGATTCCCACCAAGCAAGTTAGTTAAAAATTGCCCCCTCTCTCTTCTTCCCATTCAAAAAATTACATTATAAATATATTTAATATTCTAGATATTACGAGTTTAATAATCTGGAACTATTCATGAAACTGAACAATGAACCTATCATCTGACACATAACAATCTTTAATTGTTGCTCTTTATAAGCAAATAAATATGGTGCTCACAATATAAAATGATTGGTAAAACCCCCTTCCATTGCTACTGTATAAACACTTGCTATCACTCTTGAAAAAGCATATCTTGATTTAGAAAATAATCTAAAAAAATTATATACATACCAGAGTAGTTCTTGTCCCTATTCTCATTAACTTCTGCGCTTGTGGTAGCCACCGTGTCAGCCAAAGCTACGAGGAACATCTGTTCTAATCGTGTAAGTCCTGGCAAACTGGAGTGCATCAGGTGACTGGAAAGCACACGTGCATGTTCTGGCCCAAAGTATGTTGGACCATACTGTGACAGATTTATGACTTTAGATCTCGATTCCTTCTTTTCAATTACAAAGTCAACAAAGTCATCTGTGGTTACACTTGGAGACTGAAACAAATTAGCATACTGATCCTTTTTACTTTGAGTTTGTGAACCTTTGTCTACTTTAGCAGTTTCTTCAGCCATTTTATAGGATGCATCCTGATCTGCAGATAACAATGCATAAAGTGGCAGTGGTGGAATTGAGTCTATTTCAGTATAATCGCGAGTACCTTCTCTTCCAGCTACAATTGTATCTTTTCCTGTACTTCCACTTACACTGATGGTTCGAGAAAGGTGACGTCTAGGTCCTCCTCCCTTGCCTGGGTCTTTATCCCTAAAAATTGCAACTTCTCCTGCAATACATTTAACCAAATGTGAAAGAATTGCCTTAGCTCTGCGCACCTTGCCCAAATCCATAAGCTCCAATAGCTGAGTGGGGTGATATTGAGGAAGTGTAGGAGAAAGAGTGTGAGCAGCTTCAAACAATCCACCGTCTTGAACCATTCCTGGGACCCCAAATAGATCATCTACACCATCAGCAGCACACTGCCACTTTGAAAGTACTTTAGTCTCAAATGTGGAAGCATCAGCTAAATCTTCAAAAGATGACAAGCTCCTGCTCTCAGTATCTGTTAATGGTTTTGTAGAATGCTTCCATTGTGCATACACATGCATTTCACAGTCCATCCCAATTACTAGGATGCCATCTCTCACCCAGGACAGAGAAACTGGAAGTGAAGGTGTTCCATCTACTGAAGACATCAAATCCACACATCTGAGCAATACCCATTTTGACTTGGTTCCTTGTTTAATGCTTCCCCCTAGTGGCAAATTAATAACAGTCAGTCCATCTTTGCTACTTGCTTGTTCAGTTACAATCCCCGACAGTCTTCCATACATCAGAATTTTGGAACCAACTCCCACTGTAAGAACATGAGAGCCATCTTCTTTTGATACCCAGTCCAAATGCACTAGATGTTTTATGTTAGATGTCATGTGGTTGCCTTTAAGATAAAGGTCTGATTTATTATATACAAATAAATTGCTGTCTACACTAACCCTAGAGTCCAGGACACCTCCAACCTTTCCTAAATCATCTAAATGAATTGTCTGCTCCAACACCCACTCTGATCCTCCAGTAGATTCACACTCAAATATGGAGACATGCATCGAGAACTCTTTCGACGTAATGCCATTAGGCTGTACAGGCTCTTTATAAGCTACAGCCAAACGTCCCGTGTATGAACAGCTCACAGCCACTGGCCGTCCAGTAACACTCACTGCACTGTTACTGTGTTCACCTTCCTCATTCATCAAAGGCCAGGTTTCCCACTGATAACCATGTACTTCCTCTAAGTTTTCAGAGCTTGAATTTTTATCCACAGTACATCGCCAGAATCTCACTTTACCATCAGAGCACGATGTCACTATTAGATAAGGTGCAAGGCAGACTGGGTAGATTGAAGATGAACTTAAGTGACCTAAAAGAAAGAAAAACTGTATTATAACAGTGAGACATTCTAGATTAAACTTGTAAAACAAAATCTATCCTGAGTAATTTTATCTCCAATAGGATGGTTAGGGAGTGTTACTAGTGGCCTCAGTGCCTCCTGGTTAAGAAAGTGTGGAGGCATGAGGGGGAGAACAGCCAGAGTTGCTCCTTCTGAACACTATGTAGTAACCCGTGCTGGAAGGTTCAGATGTGACTTTAATAGGCTGAGTTTTCAACAAACAATTTTATACATATCAATTGTTTTGTGTATGTACATATTGTACATACATTTTTACAATGGTTTTTTTTAAAAAGACAGAACAGCTAATGTAGACTCAAAATATAAACAGAAAATGCTGGAAATACTCAGCAGGTCCGGACTTAACATGGAGTTTAACAATTTCGGTTCATAACCACTGCTCCCATTTTTTCCAGGCAGAAGCTGTTGGTAATGATTGGCCATTTATTCCTCCTCTCGATCCATCTTTTGTTTCTTTACTTATCCCATTAGCATCTTCCTTCGCCTTGCATTATCATCCCTTTTGTCATTTACTCTCTCCTGCCTTCCACCTCATCATAGGCCTTCCCCATTTTTCTTTCCTCTCCTACCTCCTTTCCCTGCCTCTGTACTTGCTTAAAATCAGTTGCATCTCTAATTTTTTACAGTTCTGATAAAACTCTTTCTCTCTCCCCAGATGCTGCCTGACATGCTGCGAATTTCCAGCATTTTCTGCTTTTATTTCAGATTGTCAGCATCCGCAGTATTTTACTTTTGAAAATAGAAATCAAAATTGGTTTGATCGTTTGATTGCAGTAACACCCCAGGACAAAAGCCAAGGGTTATTGAGATAACAATGTATCAGGATCTTGACCAGAATATTAACCGGGACATGAGGCCTCAATCTTTGTATGTTCAATGACCCTGGGCAACAAAACACCCAACAATGTTAATCTCAACAAGAATTAGACAATGTAAGCTTGTCTTAAAAATGATGAGAGTTACAAAGCTTTACATAGAATTACAAGTTTTTAGACATAGTATTATGTAGTATTACATAGAATTTACAACACAGAAACAGACCATTTGGCCCAACAGGTCCATGTCGCTATTTATGTCCCACACGAGCCTCCTCCCACCCTTATTCATCTAACCCTTCTATTCCTTTCTCCCTTGTGTTTATCTAGCTTTCCCTTAAATGCATCCATGCTAGTCGCATCCTTGTGGTAGCGAGTTCCACTATCTAACCAGTCTCTGGGTAAAGAAGTTTCTCATAAATTCGCTATTGGATTTATTAGTGACCATCTTATATTTATAGCCCCTCGTTCTGGTCTCCACCACAAATGGAAACATCTCTATGTCTAACCTATCAAATCCTTTCATAATCTTGAAGACCTTTATCAGGTCACTCCTCAGTCTTTGCTTTTCTAGAGAAAAAATTCCCAGCCTGTTCAATCTTTCCTGATAAGTACAACCTCTCAGTTCTGGTATCATTCTAGTAAATCTTTTTTGCCTCTATATCCTTTTTATATGTTGGAAACCAGAACTCAGTTTTAAGATTAATGTTTTGAAACAGTAATAAATGTAGCTAACGCTCAGGCATACTACTGTCTCTAGCTTTTTAAATCTTACTAAAAAGGGTAAAGAAATTATTCCCACAACTCGCATTCTGTCAAGTAGTAGTTCCGTTGGATTGAGTGACCAAGCTGGGTCTCCAAGGCATTGTCGCTTACCTACATACTGGGACCTCCGAGTTGCATCTTCAAATTAGGTAATACTATTGCTCCCCACACCACCACTACCACCCACCTTGGGACATACTACAATTTGGCTTGCTGTTGTTCTCTCCTCACTGCCACCTCTCACATGCTTAATGAATGCTTCAATACCTTACCCAACCTCAAGCCCCTGCCATAGCCAACCCATTCTCCACCTGCATCAATCCCACACAACCCACCATCAAGCTTTGAAGCCCCCTTCCTGCTGTAGTGCTAAAAGCTGCGTCCATGGCTATTACTGGGACCGTGCCTTGTAACACCACAGGTGGAGGAAGATGTGGCCTTGAAGTCATATTGGACATGCATGCAGACTTGCGGATTATTGGGGAAAAAAAGACTTTCTGTACATTAAATATCAGAAACAATTACCTGCAGAAGGAGTTGCTCGGATTACTTCCACTCCTTCAGGTAGGTTTAACTGCTGACTGTAGACTAATTCAGAGCTAAGTATCAGCTTGCTAGCAGTCTGAAGATTAGCAACTGATGCAGAGCGTGGAAGAGGACTTGAAATAGAAGTATTTGGAGATAGGCTAAAGCCCCTTTCCTCTGGTACAGATAGCTGATTATCTGATGAGCTCACTTCTGTGATATTAGTTTCGTTGAGAGGAGAAAGAAAAAATATAAAATTAAAAAATTACAACTTTGAATTATTTTTTCTAACAATCAGAGATGCTCCCTCAACAACCCAATAGCAGTGGGGGTAAATGTACCACACGCTCCGATACAAGGTCACACAGACCAAGATGTCTCAGGTTCAATTGTGAGTCTGTACTGAGGAATCTAATCTCAGCCAGTGCTTGGGACACTACAACTGGCCTCAGCATCCTGCAGTTGCTGGGATGGGTGGCGATGGGAAATAATAGCTAGGGTTTCCACTCCTGATTGCATACCAATCACCCTGCTGGAAAGTACATCAGGCGAGGACAGGATTATGCTGTTTGTAATCTAACCCAAAGCAAAATAGCCTGGTGACATTTACTATCTGCGCTTGTTTCTAAAGAATAGTCACGTGAACAATTTACTGAAAACTGCTACCAGTGGAATTGTACCCATACAATGGGCCAGGATTTGTGGTCGGTAAGATGGCATATTTTCAAAGCCTTTGAAATGGACAGCAAGTTTGGGATTTCCGCATGCACTAAATCCCAAACTTCCGATCTGTCAAGTTCCGACTTGACAGATGATCCGCACAGATGGAGAAATCCTAATTGCTGGCGCAGAATTGGGCTAATTGCCTATCAACTGCTCAGAAATTATGTATGAAAACTTTACGGCTGGTGGAAACAAGCGCAGGGTCTGTTGGCACAGCGTAAGGGGATACCTCTTGACAAATCCAAGTAATTTCAAAAGCTATTTGAGGCTGGAAATGAAAGCATTTTAGGATTTTGACTACGAAAATTATTTTATTGTCAGTGAAAAGTTCAGAAGAAGCGGTTGCTACACTGAAGGTTTTTATTTTCTTTGCATCTATGTGGAGCATAAGCTTAAAAAAAATCTGTACAGAAAGCGGAGGAAAGGAAAAAAAACCCTCATTATTAGAGCCTTCAGTGATTGATATTTTTTCACATTCAATGTTAAATATGAGAGACTTTGTTTTCTGATTGGCACATTGGCCCACGTGATCCCAGGTACATTTCCGCACAAGGTGCGCCCCGGGATCCGTGGACCACTACTATGCAGCATCTGCTAGCAAGTTCTTGAAGGAGGGTCACCCATCAGCCAAGTGCACATTCCATTCGGATGCCGGTGGCATAATCCGTAATCACGCCGCCGACCACAAAATCAAGGCCATTGTCATTAAGAAGGGAAGGATAAAACATTTTTTTAAATTGCAAGACTATTATAAGAAGAGTTTATATAAAGAGAGTTACTTGTAAAGGAAAGTGTCATTGGCTTGAAGCACCTTCAAGGAAGTTTATCTTACAATTATAAGCATAAATAAAATTCCTTGATGTGTAGATATTCATTTTTTCAACCTTCTACTAAAGAAGTTTAAAAACATATAAAAATGTGCATTGAACATTAAACTGAAGCCAGGTAGTGATATATATAATCTTTATATTTGTTCTCTCAAATTGAATCGTAATCCAATGTTCCAACCACAATAATATCATATTGAAATATTCTAGGATGGTCAGCAGGCTCCATATCTGTGATTTATAACTTGAATCACATAATCTTATGGTCAAAGCAAATTTATTACATTAAGGAAGAACTATAGGTTTTGGCTAAAATACATTACAATATCTTAGCCCATTTGACTTCATCTATCCAGAATACCAACCCTACTCTCTTACCATTACAGCCTGTAGCACTTTCTTAAAGAGTCAAGTCTCCTGGCCTCAACCATCCTTATTGGCTGTTGATCATCTTGTGTCTATAGAAATACATCCTGACCTCTGAATCTGTGACCTCTTACTTTTAGGTATCAAGAAAATTCTTGTTATAAACCTGCTAGGAATAATTTCATATATATTTTGTACTTAAATTGAGGGGTCAGTAAGCCAACTTCTGTACTGTATTTGTCAATACCTACCCACACGAGGCTGCACAGATTTCAAATGGAGATGCCACATATGAAGAACAGAATGCCTCTTGTCTCTTTCTATCACCACAAGGTAGAACTTCTCAGAGAATGACGGTGCACGATATCCTTAAATGACAGAAATTTAAACAACAAAAAACAACCAAAATTCCCATTGTAATCAAAGAAAGTATTACAGTAAAATTCTGTGCCTGGACAGCATTTATGAAAAAGCTAGCATAAGTGTAGAAGAATAAAAACAAAAGAAAGAACTTTCATTTACATAGTGCTGTATCATGTCCTCAGAGTGTCTCAAAGTGTGTTTGAAGTGTCGTCACTGTTGTTATAGAGGAAACATGGTGGCCAATTGTGTCCAGCAAATAAGATGAATGCCTAGTTGATGGAGCACTGTTAGGAAAATCCCTGCTCTTATTCTGAGTAGTGTCATAGGATCTTTTACGACCACATTTTTAACATTTCATCCAAACATCAGCACCTCAACAATACAGTGCTCCCTCAGTACTGCACTGATATGTCAGTTTAGATTATATGCTTAAATCCTGGAATGTGGCTTGAACCCATCACCTTCATACTCAGAGACAAGCGTGCTACTGACTGAGCCAAACCGATATTAACAGTAGCATGCAACCGTAAGGAGTATACATATATGGTTTTAATCAAAATGCACCATGTTAAAATCCCTCAATTGATTGTGCATACCTTGTGCAGGTTGAGTAAAAGGAAATTCTTGCTCCTTATTTGTTTCTTCTTTCTGTGGTTTATATTCCAAAATAAAATCTTCTTGAAACACATGAAGTAGTTGTGTATTTGAGCCACACTGAAACAGGAATATAGTAAGAAGCGGCGTTAGTCACACGCATGCATAATGAATGGTATAAAATGATCACTGAAAATCTGAAAATTATTTGCAATTTTATCTAACTGTCTTTATTAAACATATTGTTATACTATAGGCCCTAGTTGTGTCATGCCAGTACCTGTACAGTGTGATCCAGAGCTGTTCCAAGTTAAAATTCAAGTTATGCTGCTGGCTGTGCATTGCATGCCCACCAGTGATGAAGAAGCCTGCTCACTAGTCAGTCGGCTCTCTAACACAAAGTATGCGCAATTTTTAAACTTGATTTGCATTTGGATGGAGTTATTTTACATATAGTGTGAAGCCCAAATGGTGAGGCTACTACCTGGTGGTAGTTTCACACCTCTTGCCTTTAGTGGGCTCCAGAGTCAAGATTAACAACCTGATTTTGGAGTTTTGCCCACATTACAATAACTGCACTTCAAAAGAAATCCATTCCTTACAAAGCACTTTAGGTTGTCCCAAGATAAGGCATTAAATAAATACAAGTTCTTTACCCATTTATAACACTACTGTTACATTGCATCAATGTAAAACTGATCATAAAATGGCATATTACAATGGCATGACTATTAACTACAAGTTCGGTTAAAAAAAAATGCACATTTATTAAACAAAAGTTACAAAAGAAAGAACACAAAGCAGCATGCCAAAAAAAAAACAAATGAACCAGCAAAATGGCACTCACATCTTCTAATATTCTTCTGGCTATTGTATAGCAACTGTAATAAATCATTCCTGAATCATATATAAACAAACGAAGGAGAGAACTATAACTAAACTAGATTGGGGCATTATAATTAGCATCTAATTAATAATTTTCCAAATTTTTAGGAATAACCAGTCTTCCTGTAGCAGGCAAGTTCAGGACACTAAATCTGGAACATGGGAACAGGAGCAGGTCATTCAGCCCTCGAGTCTGTTCAGCAATTTGCATTTGTGCAGGACATGTTTTTCTAAACAAGTATATACCGATGAATGAAATTTTCCAATCTACAAGATCAAACTGGTCCCTTAAAATAAACAGAGCCAGAAGATAAAATACCATTTTTTTTAATCCTCCGAGGAAAGGTTTAAAATGATTCCGGTTAAGTAACTTAATCTACTTTTTTTTCCCCTTAGGTCTGTCCATCCAAACAATATTTGAGTATTAGCTACATTAGCATTTTATTCATTTAAAAAAAGCCCTCAAAAATATTAAGTTAAATGATGCCTAAAGAAAGTGCATTATTAGGACTTGGAATACAAGTGACAGATCACAGATGCGCGGAATCACCTTCAAATGTAACAGCATGATTAAAAAGAACCATGCCCCATCAGTGGCACAGTAACAATGCAAAATACATTCTACTAGCCAAAGGAATTGTCAATCCTTTAAAAATAAGCTTCCAGACCGTTTCCCCCTGCCTCCTTCCCCCAATTACATAGAAAATACAAGTCAGATTGAAATTTATGAATGGTTTAGCCCATTCTTCATAGAACGTATCCTACAAATGTCCAAGTGATCAAATTTATACTTGTCCGTGACAATGTAGAAAAATTGCTTGTAACAGAAGGAATTCACGGATGCAAATTTTAAAAAGTTATCTAATGACAAAGATTAAGCGTTATTTTAGCCATTAAAATCTGCATTTCTGGGTAAAAAGCTGCCACTTATAGTAGTATGAACAAAATAAATTTTTACATTGAGTGGGAATTCATCATTTGTTGGGAGTCCATCATTTGGCTACACCTCTCCCTTTGCACCAAACTCATACATATGATTATCTGGAACGAGGAGAGTTAGCAATGAAGTCAGGCGGGCTCCATTACAAGTGCGCAGTCCTTTCCACAGAATTTTCCACTCTTCACTTTGTCCGGACGATAACAATAAAAATCTCAATTAAAAGGCAAAATTTAAAAACTGATGAGTTGCTAACTTTTATCTTTTAAACCAGCAGTGTCAAGAAATTGCTACCTACTGTTAGAAAAGTTGTGTAAATTTGACATTGCTCCTGTAGAATATAAAAGCTATAGATATGACAGATCTCTTGCTACACAGCTACATCAAAACACTGGCCAGCATTTTATCTCAAATTCTGATCCTTCACAACACAACTATTGAAAGTATGAAACCATTTTAAACCGAAAATCATTCAGATCAGATACTCCAAAAAACTATTGTATGCATTTCAATTGCTTTGTGTCATTACTCCACAAACATCATAGGATTATATAGGATATAAGGCACAGAAACAGGCCATTCAGCCCAACCAGTCCATGCCGGTGTTTATGCCCCACTCGAGCCGCCTCCCGTCTTTCCTCATCTAAATCTATCAGCGTAACCCTCTATTCCCTTCTCCCATATGCTTGTCTAAATCATAACAATCATACAATTATCAATATGAATGAACAAACTAATCACTAACTAGTTTTGCATCAGCTCCTTATCCATATTCATCTCCTTATCATGGAAGTAGAAGATAGACAAAATTGCTAGATCAATAAGGGGCTGCATTTTAAAAGAATGCTCAGAATGTATATAATTGGTAACTTACCCCCACTGAAGTAAACTACTTTCAGCATAACAAAATATTTAATGCTTTAACTAACACTTGCACAACTGTACTTATTTAACAACTGGAAAATGACTATGTTAGCAGATAACTACGGAGCAGTACTTTGTTTTGTATGACAATTTAAATTTTGCACTAAAAAGATCACTGTTCAAATATACTACAGTAGAATTAAGTATACTATGCGCTACACAGTATACATTGTGAATCAAACTGGTTTACGTTATTTACTGTATCATGAGCGTTTATCTTCATCTCGACTGTCAGAATCATCTGGTGGTGTTTACTAATGATCTAAACTAAAATCATCTCAAAAGGCATCTTTGCTGTTACTTGCCTTGAGGCCGATGTAACTTCAGCCACTGAAATCTAGGAATTCATGTTATCAGTCCATTTATTTCTCTCAATTTTTTTGAATTGTTTCTCCAGTAATAGTAAGATACTCTTGGTGACTGAAGTGATTTTTATATGGTTTGCACAGATTGCTCTCATGACATTCCAGTCAGTCCACAATAATGCATTTCTTGTTTGAGGCTAATATGTCCTACAATTTCACCTTTGTCAATCAATTCAAGTCAATACAACCCGAGCCTCCTTCATTTAAGTATTATATGTTCTATTACATGGAGAGTTTATGGAAGATATAAAAATATCTACCATTGGAGGGAAAAGCCCCTTAGAAGAAGAACCAATGCTATTCAATTGACAAGCTATCAAAAGCAAAAACCACCAGATAAGGATGAGAGAACATTCTCTCTGTGCAGTAATGAGATCAATGCAAGAATGTCCAAGAACCACACTTTTTTAAGCCAATTATATTATCAAAATTGCAATCATGTATCCCCTCTAAATCTTTTGATGTACCCTTGCAATCAGAGGAAACATGCACAGAAAATGTGCTCCCAAGAAAACAGAGAGCCATACTAGGTTTCCCAGTTTCCATACTGCGAATAGCAGCGAAACAACTCCCTGCTGAAAGTGGGTAGCTATACTCAAAATCTTCCATTTGGCCAGGTGAGACTTCTAATAATTTATGAAGAAACTCATTCCAAAAGGCCGAATGGTCTGCTGAAATTACTACCTGAACACAATCTAATGAGTGACAGTCATGCAAGTGCTATAGCCATGGACAAATTGAAAAACAGACCAGCATGTTGTGAACACTCCAAGGGCAACTACGAGGCTAAATGAAAGTACCTATTCAAACTAGCACTACATGGAACTTGAAGAATTTGATCACATTATCAAGTGGAAGCAGGCAATTTGGAGATCAGTTATAACTAGCCAGTCTCCTGAGCAGACTATTTGGATTATTTTAGGTGAAGGGACCATTCTGGCCATCTCTTTTACGAGAAGTATGTTCAGTACATCACATAGGCCCAGGAAAAGGCAGACTCTGCTCAATGTTTTTTTTTTAAAAGGGACCTCTAAGTAGTGGAAATGACAGTCTCTCGTTTTTGTGGTCTGCCGTAACTTCAATAGCTTCAAAATATAGCATACAGTGCCCTTCATCCACTAAAACAGAATTTCAACTTGAAGTGTAAAGAATAACTCAATTAGTACTCAACCCTAACATACATATGCTTTACCGCACCCTGTTGCAAGCCTCACACCCACATCTCGCAGCTTGCACACAATGGCATCTATTCAACTATGACAGCCACAGCACCCAAACAGGTTGTATGACATTCAGTGACACACCTCCCTCTCTCTTGCAGGAGAAGATGGTGCATAACCGGAAGCAGCAGGAACTGACTGGACAGGGAGAGGTGCGCCTGCGTGTTCTGACTCCCATGGAGGAGATGGTGCTGGCCATTATGGGACGGGGCATCGTTGAGGCCGTGCCCACTGGTGGGGCTGAAGTCATTGAAGATGATGGTATCCTCATACTTAATCCTCCTTCCCACATCCCACTCTCCCTCATCCCACAATCTCTTCTAACTGAGAAGTTGCTGATGGTGTAAGCATGCGCTTCTTACTTTCTCCTCTCCCCAACCCTACCCTTGTCCCATTTTCCTTTCAGATTCCCAAGAACTGCAACCTGCCCAAACAGTGGAGGAAGACGACACACTGTCACTCAATATCACAGTCGCAGTCACCAGCTCAGATAGATAGTGACACTGCATGTCATTTCGAGGACAGAATGGAGGCGGGATGTGCACGTGGTGAGACACCAGGCACAAGTGCGCTGCAGCCAGAGCTCAGACTGCTGCCATCATGGCTCTGGATACCAGTGTGCAAAAGAGCTTCCAGGGTATCTCAGCACTCCGGTAATCTGTTCTCCAATAGATCTGCTTCCCAAAGACCCTCTGAGGATATGGCCTCCTGTTGAAAGCCCTTCAACCTCCTCCCAGTTCTAGCAGCTTGTCCTGCTCTGCATGGCCTCTGCTCATTCTCCCAGTCATGCTCAATGCCAAGAGGAAGCCCTACAATGTCTTGGGATTGAAAGTGAGATTGCCAATTTAATGCCAGTTATGGCAGGCATTGTACTGTGAACCTATGTTCATTAAGAACTAATGGCTAGATTTTATGACTATTCATGGTCAATGGTCGGAAAAGTCAGCCATAGGTTCAGGCTGTACTTACTGATGTCATGTATCATGATTCCAAAATCAACAAAACCTGAAGTTATAACAGGCTGAAGTAGGGACAAAGGAAGATAAAATTCATGTAAAATTCCACATCAGTCCAAATTTCTAACCTGAGCCGTTATTACATCCAGTTCAATAATGCATCCTGGTCGAGCTGTTGATTGCTGGCTGACTATGTTGAATACTTCGCCAACAAATTTCTACAAAAAGAGACATAATAAAAGTATTAAATACAACAGTTGCAAATACAAATTACACTATGCAGAAATAGTGATATAATAGCAGCTTCATTTATTTTATTTTAA
This sequence comes from Pristiophorus japonicus, assembly GCF_044704955.1. NCBI lineage: Eukaryota > Metazoa > Chordata > Chondrichthyes > Pristiophoridae > Pristiophorus > Pristiophorus japonicus. The sequence continues at coordinate 16,557,977 of NC_091993.1, forward strand.
AGCATTCAAAATTTTAGTAACATAAGTAACCTAATTGCTCACATTAATTTAGCTACTTGAAACAATATGGCCCGGAAATTCCTGGGCTTAGGAGGGTGGAAAGAAGTTGCAAGCTGGGCAGGGGACTAGAATTTTGGGCAAGACTTAGATTCATCAGATATCTGTCCTATTTTTTTTTTTATGTTGAGCAATTTTGATAGGAGGGGACAGGTATCAGAGATAGGAACAACACCCATCCCCAAAAACCTTGGCCATTTCAACGTTATTGCCACAAAGTGAATGATGTAAACTTATTTACTGCATAAACTGGGAAGTGCAGGCCTAATGTTGGTTTCCCAATGACTGCCGATCACAGGATGTTAGGAAAGTGGCTCTACAGAAATTAGCAACGTCTTTTTATAATTTAGTTCTTCAGCCTAAACCAGTAGTCTCTCCCTCCCGATGAAGCAGTAGGATGAAACACCAACATTCTTGGCCCTCTGTGGGGCAGACACCCAGGAGGCACCATAAAGGGTGCAGGCACCCAACTCTTCATTCAGTTGATTGAGACCCTTTCCACCACAGGGAAGTAAAGTATTTCAGTCCCTATATTTGTTTTAAAAAACAACCCGACTAATTCTATTGTTCTGTTTGACCATTAAAAATCTTTGGTCAAGTTATGAAAGGTCAGGGAGAATACACACCATATATAAATTAACACAAGTTCCACAGGAGTTATACACAATTAGTACAGGAAATACAGTGCTCATTGCCTATTGTGCTGCGCTGCTATATCAGGTGATCTACAGGAATGAGAACCAACTCCTATATGACCACCTCAGTATGAGTGCACCTATATATCACAGATGGTACATAGGCACAGCCTGCATTAGGAACCTGCAAAAATCGTAGTTGTGGATAGCTTCCCTAAGAATAGTAAGCTTCAGACTGCAGGTAAATGTTGCAGTCTTTCTAGCTTGGAGGAAATGGATGCAAGTGGTCCAAAAAGAACGAAGAGCAAATAGAACTGCCGGAGCAGCAAAAGAATACATTAGAAACACAGGGTAATACAAATAAGGAAATCAATACTTAAAGGAGAAAGGCAAGTCGTATTAGAGAGCAACTATATATTGTGCGAGTGGTAAACCTTGTACATAATCAATCTAAAATGACTCAGAAACAAGTATATGGGGCTCAATTTTCACCAAAGCTTTTTTTTGGCGTACTTGAAGAGTTACGCCCATTTTTTGGGGGCCCCCCCAAGTACGCCAAAAAAAAATGTCCCTAAGTTTCCCCGTTTGATTTCTTTATTTTGGCGCAGTCTAACCTGTCCTTTAGTTTTGGGGATGGAGCCATGATCTGCGCCAAAAAGAACGGGTTGCCACGGTAACCAGGGACACAATGTGGGCTGAGGCTGCAAAGTCACAACACATTAAAATACATTGCAGCAACTTATCTCCAATTATTAAAGTGTCCCCCATCACCCCCCCCCCCCCCATATGCTGGTACGGATCCCTGCCCCTATCCCAGGCCGAAGGGCCTCCCGGTCCGCTCCCCCACCCCTAGCACCTTGCCGGTCTGCTTCCCCCACCCATCCCTAGCCCCAAGTGGCTTTCCGGTCCCCTCCCCCGCCCCTAGCTCTGGCCGAGTGGCCTCCCGGTCCGCTCCCCTGCCCGCCCCTAGCGCCTTGCCGGTTCCGCTCCCCTGCCCCTAGCGCCCTGGCCAAGTGGCCTCCCGGTCCACTCTCCCTCCCCTATCCCAGGCCGAATGGCCTCCTCCCTCCTGGTCCCCGCATCTAACTATACCCGAAAGGCTCCCCCCACCCCCACCTCCCCGCCCGGCCCTCTCTCTTGCTTCTGCTGTCTGAGCAACTGCTGCACTTATCTGCACCAATTTTCTTAACTCTCCAAAAGGTTTTTCTGCAGAGGTCACATACGTTGGCCTAAGAAGAACTGGAGTAACTCTCAGCCGGCCAAACTTCCCTAAATGGCCAGAATTGGCGCGGGTGGCAGGTTACGCCCCCTTTGGCTCAAAAAAAAAAGTACCTAAAAAAAAGTAATGAACTGTCTTACGCAGGTGCAAATTGATCGGGGAAACTGTTTTTTTTAAAAAACTTAGGCCAAAAAAAACAGCCAGCTCTAAAAAAAAAATGGTGCAAATCACTGGGGAAAATTGAGCCCATGATGTGATATAAAAATATTAAAACATTCATATTCTCTGCCCAAACCTCAGTGCAAATGCCGCTGAAATCCCCATTCAGCCTTAGTCACCTCTATACTTGATTTTTCCAAGGTTCTCCTCGCTGGCGTCCCATCCTCTATTTCAGCTCATCCAAAACTCTACTGCCTGTATTCTATTCGGTACCAAGTCCCATTCACCCATCACTGCTGTCCTTGCTTACCTACATTGATACCCAGTCCAACAACATCTCAAATTTTTAAATTCTTATCCTAGTGTTTAAATCTCTTCATGGCCTCACCCTCCCTATCTCTTGAGACCTCCTTCAGCTCTACAACCGGACCTCCCCAAACTTTGCACTCCTGACTTTGACCTCTTGTACATTTCCCCCCCCCCCCCCGCCGATCATACCTTCAGCCATCTAAGCCCCATGCTCTGAAATTCCCTCCCTAAACTGCTCTGCCTCTCCACCTTCCTCTCCTCCTTTAAGATTCTCCTTCAAATCCACCTCTTTCACCAAACTTTTGGTCACCTCTCCATACATAAATAAAAAAATGTTTTTTTGTGTTTAAAGTTATTTAAGAACATTTTATAATGGCTATAATATTAGTTCTGTGCTTTTTGCTTTTGTAGCCATTAACCTACCGAGATTTCGGGATCTGAAAGTTCATCCAGAAGTTTCCTAGCATCAACTACAGCCTGGTAAAGCCTGAGATTCTGACCATCAGAAGCGACAAAACAAGCACTAGCAGAGTTGCAGTAGGTCCCTAAAAATCAAAGTGGAATATAATTATGCATAATTATTTCACCACTGTAGATTCCATTAAGAAATGTTTTTAAGGTTTCACAGTAAATAAAGTGATATAATTTAATAGTTAACCTGGTAATAGTTGTGTCCTTTTATATTTGTTTGAAGAGAATAAAACAATGAACAGTGCATCAGTTAGCAAGAATGGGGTATATTTTGCTGCGTATAATGTTTAAATAACAGTTATTTGACTAAATGAGGGAGATGTGACAAAATAAATTATTTTTAAGTTTTACACAGCCAAATATAACCCAATATTTTCAAAGTTACTGCAAATTCTTTTGAATATTAAATTTAACAGATCAGTGAAGATAAAAAAAAATCAATAACTATTCAGTCTACCAATGATACATTTCCAGTTCTAAATACTACCAAATCCCTCAGATACAACCGTTGTCATTTATTTGGTACTATAAATTTGTTAAAGATATCAGACTAAATTGTCTGAAACATTTACAGCAATAGAATACTGGGGCTATACTGTTTTGAGCTGATTGCTTTAAATAATGAACATTAATCAATGATAAAATAATTTATAAGCTAGCACCAATATATATGAACAATTCTTTTTTTTAAAAAAAAGACACATATCGGAGAGGTCAGGATCAGATGATGCAGTGGGTTAGCACACTGTCTTTTCATCTCTAGGATCCAGATTTGAATCCAGCCCAGGCTAATGGAATTTACAATCTACTGATTGTACTCGCCTGGATAATTTCACATTCGGTAATGTTTTGGACAGTGGGGGTGATGTATTGCGAGGGAGTCTCTGGATTGTTTTGTTGTCTTTAATTTTGCAGGCTGCAACCTTTGCCAGTGATTTCCAGAAAGGCCACTTGACGTGTCCATTGGAGCTTGAAGATAGATGTGCTCATGTTTAGAAGCCAAAATGGTGTTGCAGTCTTTTTATTTGGCTTACCTTCATTTAAGAAAAAGCAAAGCAGCACACTGATGTGATTCTGATGGATGCAGATAGTGAGAAAAAATGAAGAAGATAGATCAGGGAGTTTACGGGTAAAATAGACTCTAAAAGGGAAAATGTGTTTGCAATTTTCCATGATGGATCACCTATCTTACCAAGGACGAGTGAAGTATAATGATATGTAATGTTCTTGAAAATTATGAAAAACTGTTTGAAACTATAACATGATAAAAGATTCAACTCATTTCTGACTAACATGCCTACAATCAACTTTTCTGATTAAATGCTTTTAGCTAGATCAAAACTGATTTTCATCAAACTCACCGAGGCAATAACTTGGGATCAATGTTGGGAGCCAAGCCACATTCGAAAAAGCTGAAGTATGCAAGGAATTGATACGTGCCAACTCTGAAACTCCCCCAGAGTATGACAAAGGTCCTATTGGGTCCATACGCCAAAGTATCAATTCACTGTAGATGGCATTAGGGTCATGAAACGTTCGTGTAGCAGCATTTGTAACCTGCTGCGAAGTTGGCCCTTTTAAGGACCTTACAGGTTCTACCAGAAGCTTTTCTTTTTCAACAAAGTCAGCTTCAGGAGTCATTAACGCATTGTGATGTGAAGAGGTCAACAGCAAAGGTAGCACTGAATGACAAGCCAAGTCATTTAGATGAAAACGATGTCCACAATATCTGAACTTGTGCGATACGATTAGAACTGTGGTGAAGGCAGATTCTTCAGCAAAAGTTACTGCCCACTGGTTTAGTGATCCATCAATGTGTTTTGAAATCATCATTACTGATGGAGTGATGATATTTATTTTTGAGCTACTCATACAATGGGTCACTCCATTGATAATTGGATTATCTGGAAGGTGCTTAACATTTTTAACAGTACAAGCATACATCATGATATTTTTGCTGAGTGAATTAGCATCACCAGTAGGAAAAGCAACAGGAATCCGAGATGAAAATGCAACCTAAAATGTAAAGAGAATTGGATATTGTTAGTTAACATATATTTCTGCATGATTTGAAAATTATCTTCTGGCTGGAGGAAGCAACTTAAATTTACACTGGGATATTTTACTATGTTAGAGGTTCAAAGAGCTTCACAGAGATGAACACAGGTGCCAAGCAAATAGAACATAAGAGTTAGGGGAGATGATCAAGAGCATAGTTAAAGAGGTCAGGTTGAAGTAGGCTTTTAAAAGGAGAGAATTGAGGTGTCAAGGTTGAGGATTCAGGAAAGGGTTCTAAAGCATGGAGTCAAAACAGAAGTTTGCCAAAATTGAGCTCAGCAAAAAAACACACAGATGCTTCCTGAACTAACAGAACGTCCAAATGCTTTGATAGTTTAACAATGGAAAATATTATGCACTGTAACCTGGAAAATATTGTTACTTAGTTTTTGTAAACCTCTCATTTATTTTGTAGTGTGATCATATCGGAACTATCAGAAGTGTGCGACTAAGTTTCTTTTATAGTGTGATCATATAGGAACTATCAGAAGTGACTAACTCACTGGTATAACTGGATCAAAATGTTAAAAGACGATTTTAATTGCCACTATCCATTCCACAAATTGTTAGATATAAAGTAGCAGATTATTTGGCCTAGCAAGTGGTACATTGGGGATATTTATATGTAGTCACTTGCTTAGTTTGCAAAATCTTGAAGAATTAAGCAGAAGTAGGTGCTCATCAGCCACAAGAATGCTAAAATGAGGTACATGTACGATTACATGAAAATTAAGCGCTTTCTTATTCAACAGAACCAGATACCAGGCTATATCAATATGGATATTACAGATTTTATACTGCATGCTGTTATAATACAAAAGCTGCAACTGAACTTTACACTGTGAAGGCATCACATGATTAAAATAAGATTTTAATTAAGCCCTGCCTTAGAGATGAAGTAGGGAAAACAATGACTTGGCATCCAGCACTACGATATCATCCTACATCATTATGAGCAACAAAATGCAGATCCTAATACATAGGAGTCATTTTGGGGGAAAAACAAATATTGAAGTGTAAATTTATATTTTTCAGAAATTACTTAGTTACAATGTCCAAACTTCTAGATACAATTCTGTGAGCATTCTATCAAATACTCTAAGGATAGGAATTGAGATAAAGGACTGAAAACTAGGCAACATAAACAAGTTAATTAAATGGATAAACCACAAACAAACAACAATGTGGTCTTTCATAATTAATTGGAGAACACCGCCAGTTTCATATAAATGGTGCATAATATACAAGCTTTTGATGCCCTCTAATCAAAACCCTGTAATTAGTCAGAAGTGCCTGGTAGAACACCTCCGTTTGAGATATGTTTGGATACCCAGTTTTATAGGTATTGAAATTTATCGTAAATGGTTCACTTTAACATTTATTTTGTTCTAAACACCAAACTTGGGTTTTTAGATATTGCTGGCAAAATTTTAGAAGTATTTTAAATTAGACCTTGACTGTTTTGTTTGCTGTTTAAAATCTGCAATTATCAGTTGTTATCATTAGCTTCAGCTAAAAAGATCACCCTAATGCACTCTCTTTCCAAAAATATTATCTTCCAAAGAAAGGTTTTCAAGATTGAAAGATATAAACAAATCTGGTATATATTTAAAGGTTTTTTGATGTATATTCAAACAATTTTTTTTTTTTAAAAAGTGGAGCTAATATCAAATCTAATTACAAGATTCTGACAAGTTTTGCCTCACCCGTGACAAAACTTCATGTTAAAAATAACCCTAAAACTAAAACATTTTGGGAATTCTTCAACTTGTACAAATGGGATAGCATGCATCCTAACAAAATACCACATTTACAATTTCTGGGAACAGCTCAGTATGTAGTATTGGATCAAACTTCTAGACAGAAATCAGTTATATCGCACAGTGGTTATATTACTGGAGCAGTAATCCTTAGGCCTGGACTAATAATCCAGAGACTCGAGTTCAAATCCCACCACGGCAGCTGTGAAATTTTAATTCAGTTAATTAAATAAATCTGGAACTAAAAAGCTAGTATCAGTAATGGTGACCATGAAACTACCGGGTTGTCGGGAAAACCCATCTGGTTCACTAATGTCCTTTGGGGAAGGAAATCTGCTGCCCTTACTCGGTCTGGCCTATAAATAACCCCAGACCCACAGCAATGTGATTGACTCTTAACTGCTCTCTGAAATGGCCTAGCAAGCCACTCAATTGTACGAAACCGCTACAACAAAGACAGCACTGTGGGCATACCTTCACCACATGGACTGCAGCGGTTCAAGGCGGCGGCTCACCACCACATTCTCAAGGGCAGTTAAGGATGGGCAATAAATGCTGGCCTTGACAGCGACGCCCACATCCCATGAATGCACAAATAAAAAAAAATATTGGTCTCGCAGGCAGTGCTAGCCATTGAATAGTATTGTTTAGAAAAAGGACTGAAACACACTGCCAGTCTGGCCTAAGAAATTCCAAGATGCTAGGCCCTATAAAAGATGATCACTTTTTATAACTAGGTCAATCACTAAAAGAGAAAATGTATAATTTGATCCAAGGGTTGAAATCAGGTAAAATTGAACAGATTTGATGGGCTGGAATGGGTGGGGCAGAGGTGAGGACCGGTATAAGGATAAAGAGACAATGATCAGTCAGAAAACTATCCTGACAAGGCTTCAATGAAGTGTGGCCAGTGATAAGTGTCAATATTATAGCCCCAGAATTTGCTGGAGCTGGGCATCTTGCAGCGTGCCCTGATGGTTAAAAAAGGCAACTGGGACCTTAGTGGGACCACAGCACCAGCAGTCTATTTCCTTAACCAAATACATTTAAGGAGAGAGAAAGAATCAGAGGTACGATGGAGAAGGAAATAGGGTGAATTAGAGTCACTTTAGATACGGAAAGAAATGGGAGAGAAATAAAGTTTGGATTGAGAGAGAGAGAGATACAAGAGACAGAAAGGAAAAGTAAGAAGAAAAAAATCTTTAATTTAAAAAAATCCCTGGCAACAATTTACTAACGGCAGGGAAAAGATTCCACAGTTTCAATTGTTCCCTTTCTAGGCCAGAGAGTTTGATTGGCATTGCAGAAACAAAAGTCGTCATTATCCCGTTAAATACCAGCCCTAACTTTCTGTGGTGAAAGTAAATTAGTTTTAACAGCGCAAAGCAGCAATTTCTTGAAATTCATGGCGATTGATGGCGTGCTCTCATTTCCGCGAGACTAACAGTGGAGCGGCGTAAATTATCCAGCAACGTTTGCCGATTTGCAACTCACAACATATCTCTTCCTTGCCACAAAATGCTGAGTTATTTACGCACTAATAACGATGTGCACCTTAAACTCACCGTTACTTTCCCAACAAATTCTGGGTCAATGTATGATTTCAATGCCATCTGGAAACTGTCTTTTTCGAAAGCACTTACTGAGCTATTACAGATCTCAGAATTGTGGAGGCTTTGCTGGCATCTAGCTCTCAATACACCAGCCAGCTGACAAAAGCACTTTTCCTGTACTTCATGTTCTAGTAAAAGCTGTAGGATGTTTCAGTCCAATGAGGACGTACACTGCTGAAATTAAGCTTGAGAAACAGAATGACAGCTAAAACAATATTCACCTTCATTTTAGACCAGGGAACAAGGAAAGAGCTTACAGTAAGCATTAACTCAAAATTTCCACTCTTTGTTTGACAACCAATTGAAAAAGACACATGACTAATAAAAACCAGGCCAAAAAAAAGGATCTGTTAAGTATGGAAGAACTCCACAAGACTGTACTGTGAGCTAAAACTGATGTGACCTTAGTCTCAAATACAACTCGAGTGCCTAAAGCAGCATGGAAGACAACCTTTTATACTCCCTTGCACAAGGTGTGCAGGTGACCCTTGGGCTTCCAACAGTTGCGCCCTCTGGTGGCAAGTCTTACACAGTTACAACGTTTATATACATAACATCACTCCCCCCCCCAAAGTCTTTGATACAAATTATTTACAAGTTGAGACAATCCGGGGGCCTACGCTCCCTGGTGATCGTCTGAGTTCAAATTCTGCCATTGGGGAGTTGGTCAGACCATTGCTGCACTGCTGGTCTGACAGGACTGTTGGGAATGGTGAGTTCATCCTCTTGATTGACAGCGAGGGCGATTGCTAGTTGGGTATGTGTTGGTGGGTCGATGGTGGTGATGTCCTTGTCAGGTTGTTCCTGGTCATCAGTGAACCGCAGTTTGGTCAGATCCAAATGCTTTCTGCACGTTTGTCCATTCAATAGTTTGACTACAAACACTCTATTTCCCTCCTTATCCAAGACAGTGCCAGCGACCCATTTAGGACCATGACCGTAATTAAGGACAAACACAGGGTCGTTATCAATGTCATGCGATACAGCTGTGCGATCGCGGTACATGTTTTGCCGGTGATGCCGGGTTTCCACATGATCATTTAGATCCGGGTGGACTAGGGAGAGCCTGGTTTTGAGTGCTCTCTTCATTAACAATTCTGCAGGGGGACGCCCAGTGAGCGAGTGGGGTCACATCCAGTAGCTAAGCAGAACCCGAGATAAGCGGGTCTGCAAGGAGCTTTCCGTCACACGTTTCAAGCACTGCTTGATACCTTGGGCTGCCCGTTCCGCTTGACCGTTGCATGCGGGCTTAAACGGGACAGACCTGACATGCTTGATGCCACTGTGGGTCATAAACTCATTGAATTCCGAGCTGGTGAAACACGATCCACTGTCACTGACAAGGACGTCGGGCAAGTCATGGGTGGCGAACATAGCCTGGAGGCTTTCAATGGTGGCAGTGGATGTACTGGATGACATGATTACGCATTCAATCCATTTAGAGTAAGCGTCCATTACAACTAAAAACATCTTTCCGAGAAAGGGGCCAGCAAAATGAACGTGGATCCTGGACCACGGTTTGGAGCCTCCCTTGGTGCATTGCTCAATTGTGAGCACGTGTTGCACTGGTTTACGCATGACTCTAAGTCCGAGTCAATGCCGAGCCACCAAACATGCGACCTGGCTATAGCCTTCATCATGACTATGCCTGGATGGGTAATGTGTGGGTCGCGTATAAATGTTTCCCTGCCCTTTTTTGGCAAAACCATGCAATTACCCCATAATAGACAATCCGACTGGATGGACATTTTATCTTTGCGTTGGTGAAACGGCTTAATTTCACCTTGCATTTCCCCGGGAACGGCCGACCAGCTCTCATTGAGGACACAACTTTTTACAAGTGATAGGCCTGGCGAGTCCAGGTCCTGATCTGGCGAGCTGTGATGGGTGATTCCTCGCTCTCAAAAGCATTCATGACCAGGAGCAAATCTGCGGGCTGCGCCATTTCCACCCCGGTAGTGGGCAATGGTAGCCGACTGAGGGCATCAGCACAGTTCTTCGTGCCTGGTCTGTGACGGATAACAGTCATAGGCGGACAATGTTAGTGCCCATCTTTGGATGCGGGATGAAGCATTGACGTTTCTGAAAACAGCGAAATGAGCGGTTTGTGGTCGGTTTCAAGCTCAAACTGAAGTCCAAATAGGTATTGGTGCATTTTCTTAACCCCATATAAACATGCTAGCGCCTCCTTCTCGACCAGACTGTAGGCTCTTTCAGCCTTAGACAGACTCCTAGACGCGTATGCAACCGGTTAAAGTTTTCCTGACACATTGGTTTGCTGTAACACACAGCCGATCCTGTAAGATGATGCATCACAAGCTAGCACTAATTGTTTACACAGGTCATACAGTACAAGTAACTTATTAGAACAAAGTAGGTTTCTGGCCTTCTCAAAGTCTGTCTCTTGAGATTTACCCCAAACCCAGTCGTCACCCTTACGTAGCAACATGTGCAACGGTTCCAGCAAACTGCTTCACCCGGATAGAAAGTTACCAAAATAGTTGCGTCGTCCCAGGAACGAACGCAGCACCATCACATTCTGTGGTCTGGGTGCATTCTTGATGGCCTCGGTCTTTGAGTCCGTGGGTCTGATGCCGTCTGCCGCAATCTTTCGCCCCAAAAATTCGACCTCTGGCGCCAGGAAAACACACTTGGAGCGTTTCAGCCTGAGTCCCACTGTGTCTAGTCAACTTAGAATCTCTTCCAGGTTGTGCAGGTGTTCGGTGGTGTCACGACCGGTGATCAGGATGTCTTCTTGAAACACAACGGTGCGCGGAACCGAATTCAGCAGACTCATGTTCCTCTGGAAAATGGCAGCAGCCGAGCGAATCCCAAAAGGGCACCTGTGGTATATAAATAGTCCTTTGAGAGTGTTGATGCAGGTCAATCTTTTCGAAGATTCAGTGTCATGTAGGCGGAGGTTAGGTCCAACTTGGTGAATGCTAATGTTGCGAACAGGTCATCTGCCTTGGGTAGCGGGTACTGGTCTTGTAACGAGACTCGGTTGATTGTTACCTTGCAGTCTCCGCAGATTCTGACCGTGCCATCGCTTTTCCACACCGGAACAATCTGAGTGGCCCACTCGTTGAACTCGATTGGCGTTATGATTCCCTCTCTGTCCAGTTCGATCTCGACTTTCTCCCTCATCATATATGGAACCGCTCAAGCTTTGTGATGAACGGGCCTTGCATCGGGACTAGATGAATCTGCATCTTGGCGCCTGTGAAGTTGCCGATGCATAGTTCAAATAGCGATGAAAACTTGCTCAACAGTTGGGCACACGAGGCATCCACTGAAGATAGTGCTTTGATGTCATCCCCGTTCCATCGAATCTTTCCCAGCCAGCTTCTGCCGAATAGCATTGGGCCATCGCCTGGTACAATCCACAGTGATAAATCATGCACAGCTCCATCGTACGATACCTTAACTGCCACACTGCCAATGACTGGTATGAGCTCTTTGGTGTAGGTGCACAGTTTTGTCTGAATCGGGCTCAGTTTGGGCCTTTGTGCCTTGTTGCCCCACAGTTTCTCAAAAGCTTTCTGGCTCATAATTGATTGACTCGCCCCCTGCGTCCAACTCCATTGATACCAGAATACCGTTCAATTTGACTTTCAGCATGATAAGGAGGGTTCTTGGTGGTGAAGGTGTGTACCCCATACACTTCTTTGTCGGGTTGAGTTGCCTCTCGTTTGTACTGCGTGATCCGCGCAGGATCGATCATCCTCTGCCGACTCTGCCACGTGATGAGTCGCAACACTCTTGCACATTCGTTGGAGGTGCCCCATTGTTTCGCAGCCTTTGCACACGTAGTGCTTGAATCGACATTGATGGGCTCAATGATTACCCCTGCAGCGCCAACATGGTGCTAATGGATTTGCATTCAAGCCCGATGGCGGACTCAGTCATCCTAGCTCTTGCAGCTGCAGACGTATAGGCCCTGCCATATACAGTTCTGCCTGTTAGCGATGTTACTTAATGCACAGTACTTGCCGATGAGCTTCGATGCTGGGAAGATCTCTGTCTGGTATTATCGCTCATGGATATGAATGCCTGGGCTATCGTGATTGCCTTGATCAGGTTTAGGGATTCAGCAAACAGCAGCTTGCGAAGAATGATCTCATGGCCGATGCCAAGCACAACAAAGTCCCGCAGCATTTCCCACAAAAATCCAGCAAATTCACAAGTTCCCACAAGACGTCTCAGATCGGCGACATAACTCGCCACGTCCTGGCCCTCGGAGCGGTGGTGCGTGTAGAAGCGATACCTGGCCATTAAGATGCTCGCCTTCAGCTGGAGGTGGTTCCAAACCAGCGTGCACAACTCTGTACATGTCTTCTCCGTTGGTTTCTCCGGTGCCAGCAGATTCTTGATGAGGCCGTATATTGTGGACCCACACACGGTGAGGAGAATTGCCCTGCGCTTGATCGCTTTATCGTCCCCATCCAGCTCGTTGGCCACGAAATACTGGTCGCGATGCTCAACGAAGGCTTCCCAATCATCACCCTCTACAAATCTCTCTAAAATACCAATGGCAGCCATGACCACATGAAAGTTCGTAATCTTTTACTCGTCGCCAATTGTTAAGTATGGAAGAACTCCACAAGACTGAGTACTGTGAGCTAAAACTGATGTGACCTTAGTCTCTTTAATACAACTCAAGAGTGCCTAAGCAGCATGGCAGACAACCATTTATACTCCCTTGCACGAGGTGTACAGGTGACCCTTGGGCCTCCAACAGTTGCGCCCTCTGGTGGCAAGTCTTACACAGTTACAATGTTTACATACATAACAGGAACTACTGATTTATTGCTAGTCCTGAGATTTATGGTGGGCCAAAAATGTCTCTAAAAATCTCTTGGAGGAAGTGGCAATTTAACAGCAAATAGAATCTAGTGCTATTCAAGTGTCTAAGAGTGGAAGACCAGACCCAAGGTAGATGTTATTACAGTCAAAACTTCATGCAATGTGAATTACATTAGAATCCTGCTTTGACTATAACCTCAAATTGATTTGTAATTTCTTAAATACAAGATACTGATTCGCATCAAGTGAAAACTATTCCAAGAGTTTCAAAGAAAACAAAAAGCAAGTAATGAGTATTGTAACTCGGCTAAACAGCACAGTAGTTGATTGATCATAATAAACCCAATACATGCTTTAATGCATCCAGCTGCTCAACTCCCCACTGAACTGTTATTACAATTTCAAGCATATGTATTAAATGAACAAGCTTGGTTTTTGAAATGTAGATTTTTTTTCAGTTTAAAACAAATATTTAAAAAAATGTTATCTGTACCTGGACTTGTCTGAATATTCCTGGGTGATACTCATCTAAATACTTCACATGCCACACTAAAAATGAACCATCTACAGGGTGGATTGTAAACAGCATATCGGCATTCCTGTTCCACTCAGTTTGCAGTGTCTCAATTTTCCGATCTAACAACATGGCGGGAAGTGGAACCCCCGCAGAGGATGGTGTAGATACTTTGGTGCTTCCATCTTGTTCAGTCTCTTCGTTCTCGTACTCTGACCCTTTCTCTGAAGTTTCATCTTGTTCTGTGACAAAATAGAAATAAATCAGCCATGTAATACAGAAAACTGTGTGCAACTTCAAAAGTAGCCAGTACATTATTTAATAAGCATACATCTCCTGTATGTTATTTTGATCTTCAGTGCATTCCACAATCTGCAACACAGATCAGAGGAACTCAAATATGAAGTTGCTCCAAAAAATAGAATATTTCTGTTTAACCAAAGAGAATTTTGCAATGTAATCAAAAATGTTTTCATTCATTACATTTCTTTTTAATCTCATCCAATACGAGTCAGCTAGCATTTGATCTTGCACCCAAGTCACAGAGAACAGACTGCAGGGGAATTTCCCTCTCAATGAAAAAATAGGAGAAAATAGAAACAGAGAAAATAGAGATGCAGTAGGCCATTCGGCCCTTCGAGCCTTCACCACCATTCAATAAGATCAAGGCTGATCATTCACCTCAGTACCCCTTTCCTGCTTTCTCTCCATACCCCTTGATCCCTTTAACTGTCAGTGCCATATGTAACTCCCTCTTGAATATATCTAATGAATTGGCATCAACAACTCTCTGCGGTAGAGAATTCCACAGGTTAACAACTCTGAGTGAAGAAGTTTCTCCTCATCTCAGTCCTAAATGGCTTACCCCTTATCCTTAGACTGTGACCCCTGTTTATGGACTTCCCCAACATCAGGAACATTCTTCCTGCATCTAACCTGTCCAGTCCCGGCAGAATTTTATATGCTTCTAAACTCCAGTGAATACAGGCCTAGTCGATCCAGTCTCTCCTCATATGTCAGTCTGGTGAACCTTCGCTGCACTCCATCAATAGCAAGAATGTCCTTCCTCAGATTTGGAGACCAAAACTGAACACAATATTCCAGGTAAGGCTTCACTTAAATCCCCTAGCTATGAAGGCCAACATGCCATTTGCCTTCTTCACCACCTGCTGTACCTGCATGACAACTTTCAATGACTGATGTACCATGGCACCCAGGTCTCATTGCACCTCCCCTTTTCCCAATCTGCCATCACTCAGATAATATTCTGCCTTCATGTTTTTACCACCAACATGGATAACCTCACATTTATCCACATTATACTGCATCTGCCATGCATTTGCCCACTCACCTAACCTGTCCAAGTCACCCTGCAGCCTCTTAGCATCCTCCTCACAGCTCACACCGCCACCCAGTTTAGTGTTGTCTGCAAACTTGAGATTTTACACTCTCTATTCCTTCATCTAAATCATTGATGTATATTGTAAATAGCTGGGTCCCAGCACTGAGCCCTGCGGCACCCCACTAGTCACTGCCTGCCATTGAGTTTATCCCTACTCTCTGCTTCCTGTCTGCCAACCAGTTCTCTATCCACGTCAATACATTACCCCCAATACCATGTGCTTTAATTTTGCACAAATAGGAGAAAGCTAGGTTTCTTTGTAACTGCACTTTTCAAAACTGCGTTTTCCCATAATTTCATTAGGTCATTAATTACAGGGAAAAACATGTACTCTTGTTTTCACATTCAAACAGGTATTTCAAGCCTAGTTCTTCGCAGACAATGAACATAATACTCTAATACAAAAGCAAAATACTGCAGATGTAGGAAATCTGAAATAAATTAATTATTTCAGAACATAATACTCTGTTCTATTATTAAGCCTCAGTAGTTTTCTGAACTTATAATCTACCTTTCCAATCTATAAATGTCATAAAACAATACAGCATCTCAACTCATTTTAAACCCTCTGATCACTTTTATTTTTTAAAATTAAGCAATTTTATTTTGAAAAACAAATGCCATCCAGCAGGATGGTTCCAGTCGCCACTGAGATTGCTGAGTGTGGGATTAGTGCGTGAGATTAGTGAGTATGGCAAGGGAAGTGAAATGGCTAGGGCTGTTGCCCAGATTGCTATCCAATCAACCACATCTGCTGTTAGTACAAATGCACAAACACTAGGTGAAGACAGGATTGGAATTGGTTGTAATGCCTCTTCCGTCAAGTAGCCTGCCAGCATGTTCAATCAAGGCCCACACATAATTGGCTGCCATTTTGATCAATGTCCCAAAGGTGACCAGTGCCTATAAAACTGTATTTCAGTAAGGAGACAATAAATTTATTGGTGGTTTAGGAGAAAAAAATAAAAATAATAATTTAAAATGCAGTACAGTATTAATGTATAGGTTTAACGTGAAAGGCTCAGAATGTTTTCCTTCATTGTCATCTATTCTCTTCTCTCTCCCCCCACCAACACTCACATTTTAGTTGCTCCTTCCATTGCCACATTACATTACCCAATCAAGAGAATGAACACATGACTGGTTCTCATATATCTATCACATAAAAGGACTGAATAATGCAGGGTAAGAACACTGGGCTTGCACCTCCAGGCCTTGGGCTTGAAAGCAGATGAGATTGACATGTTGAAAGGCTTTAATGATAGCTGTAAGGGATTCCATATTATGCAAGCTTGACCAATCTCAACCCACTGCCAAGCAAACATGAATTGAAAGCATAAAACTGCCTATTATTCTGAACTCTTAGCCTCACTCAGATAGAATGTAACAATAGGTGGTCCAGAAAATGGAAATAATACTGATGCAGCAGGGGACACCTTTCTGAGGTTTAAATAACACATTCTGTGGCAGTGTAGAGCGGACTTTACTGATGATGATCTTTGACTAAACAGCATTTGAAGTTCGGACAATAACTTTAACCATTGTAAGTAAGCAGCATAACAATTTATAGTTTTGGCTTTTAATATCAAATTGCATTAATTGCTTTGAAATAGTTGTTCACCTCATTAAATAACACTGACTGCCTAGTGCTTGCTCCCTCTTTAATTCCCCCTGGGTAAGTGGATGGGCAGATAACCTGAGCAGAATGCATCAGTAAAAAAATCAAATCCTGCAGTAGATTAAATTGTGCTCACCTACATCATAGAACACAAACATTTTACTTGCATGCTCACCAGTGTCGAGTTTCATTTTCAATCCATTCTGACTGGCATTGTCAACTTCATCCTCTATCTGCTGATCTGTGAGCTTTCTCAATTGCTCCATGAATATTTCCATCGATGATGTAAAATGCAGCTCTTTATTGTTCAGCCAGTGAACCACAAAATTTCCACCTCCTTCTTCCATGTTAAAAGCTGTGCCAGCTAGGGCTGGTGGAATATCTGTGCATGACAAAAAAATGATCTTCCTCTCAGGAATATATTCATCTCCAACAGAACAGTATTATGCATCAAATCAAACCAATCCAGTGACACTGTTCTCATTTTCAGACTTTCTCAATGAACATGTTCAAAAAAGATTTACTGTCAGTAAACTCAAGGTAACTTTAATAAAACTCTGTGTATAACCAGCTTTCCTATTTTAACCTCCCATCCATGCCTAGAGCCCAACACACCTGCATTCAAAACATTTCCAACCGAAACTGCTTAGCAAAGGTAGGAGGGACTGATTAAATGGCCCCTTCATAAAGCGTCTCTAGATTAACCTTAAGGCTCATCCCTTGAACGTTTCCTGATTTCTCACAGCTAAGTGGAACACACACAGTACAGTGTACGAGTCCCTTCGCAATATTCTGGTAAAAACTAGAGCCTGGAAAATCTGCAGTAGCTATATCAGGATGATGCCCTCCACTGACCACATCGGAGTTGGCGGGGTCAGGCTGGAGCCTACAAGAGCAGGACTTTGGCTGTTTGGTGGCGTGTGTGTGACATCCCACCCCCACCAAAGCCACAGGGAAGTTCTGGCTCCATCATTTTGGAGGCCCAACTTGAACCCCACCCTTGAACTTCTAGATGGGCCCAACTTTAACCCCTTTCAGCCAGGTATGCCATGTGAAACCACAAGTCTCTCGCAGAATCCCACCAAACATGAGGGAATCCGCTAAATCAACCACAGATTTTTAGGGCTGAATGATAGTCAGTGGAAATTATTCTTCCTAAATTATCACTTTAATATGACTATCAAAAAATAGTAAAAGGTTTAATCTTAGCAAAAGATTTAATGTATTGCTTGAAATATCAAAATAAGGCCTTGTTAGAATATCACATTATTTTGGATGCATGTGGTAAAATAATATGGGAAAGATTTTAACGGGAGTGTGGGATTAGTGCATGGGAAGCCTGAAGCGGATGGCAAACCCAGAAGTTCTGAAGGAAGCAAGTCCCAATCAATTTTAGTTGCCAGGCCTTATTTTAATATTTGAAATTATTCTTCCATGCAAAGCTGGTGGGACTTCTATCAAGGCTGGCAAGTGGGATCAGGAATTGGGGTAGAAGTGGGAATTGGGATGAGAGCCAGCTGCTCCCGAGGACCCAATTTAATAGTTCTCAGCATAACTATATTCTGGGGAGGGGGGGGCATCCCAAACTGATGCCAATGGTAGAAGGGAGAGGAAGGATCAGGGCAGGGGTGGCAAAGGATTCCTTCTGGGGTCAGAAGAAGCATTTCTGTTCCTCCTGGTCGCCAAGGAATCCTACCGAAGAACACCTTGGCTTCTTGTGTCAAATTTGCTGCATCGTGTCAATTCTCTCTGGTGGATTTCACACCGGGCTGGCCTTTCCCCAAATTATCACAAAAATCATGTTGCAGCACCGATTAGGTCATCAGGCTGCGACTTTTAGATTTAAATTAGGCCTCCATCTGCCTACAAATAGAGGCCTCAACCAACTTCAAAGTTGGTGAAGATAAAATAATGCCAGGTGGCAATTTTATGCCCTTGAGCCAGAAAATTGACTCGGATGATTTCAAATCCTCTCACACACTGTTCCTTCCAGACGGAGGGGGATTAAAGATTGACCCCAATGGAATTCTGGCCTCAAGAAAGTTATGGTCGCCTTTCAACTGTTAATTAATTTGTAATAAAATGGATCTGATTATCTTAGTTTGGTAAAAGCAATTACAGTTCCAGTTTTGCTAATCCTAACCTGTATTCGGATTAATGCTTGCCGCAATATGAAAGTGACAGAGTGCATTAGCATAGTGTGAAATTTGTCTGTGGACTTCATGAGATCCAAGTTGGCTTGGCAAAACTTCCATATGGGCAGCCAGAACTGAAGATCTGCGACGACGACTTCTTAGATGTTTCAAATGGTGAATTGTCTGCAAAACACATTAACCCAATTAACCAGTGCACTAATATTTATTCTTGTGGTAGATTAAGAGTATTAATTGTAAAACTTTCTAGCATGGACCAATACAATTTAAAAATATTCACCATTGTCTTCATGGTATTGATGATTGGATCTTCTATTTTTGCACTTTTAACAACTGCTGGCAAACTGGGCTTTGCTCATCAAATATAAATGAGCCACTCACAACATGTAACTCTTGCACCATGAAATCTTATTCAATGGTTTGTCTCAGGAGGTCTTTATAGAACAAAGGCATTTATAATAGTAAAAGTTGGCAGGAAATGCATACAAATGCAACACCCTTATTGTATTGGGCCTGAATTTGCAGTCGGATGCCTCCGACTGGCAAAAAATCTACACGCCTACCTGATGGTCCTGGATCCATGGAGACTCTCGCTCTAGGGCCTCTATGTGTAGGACTGCGTAGAGGCCCATGTATCCCAGGGGTGCAGGCAGTTCGCCAGTGTCCCAGGCATCACGTGGACCGGCCCAACCAATGAAAGAAGCAGGATTCCTATTCCTGCTTATGGGGATTCCGCACATACGGAATCCCCTTAAACATGAATGGGGATCACACAAAAAACACAAAATTAACATAACAAATACAAATAATTACATATTTCAAATTAATTAAAATATAATTAAACATTTAAAACAAAAATTTAATTTTTTGAAAATTAAATTTACATGTTTTAAAAAGTCTAAAAATAACCTCACCTTATTTTACAGGTGTTTTAATGTTTAAATGATTTAAAAGAAAATTATTTTTATATTCATTTAAACTCCTATGTTGGTAAAAGCAGGCCTTACACCTGCTTTTACCAGGCATAAGAATTTCATAGCATTTGCTGGGCAGAAGTTGGACAAATAGTTTAATTGTCCACCCACGGATGTCCATTCCCCCGGGGATGGCTACAATCTGTCGGGAAGATTTTTGACAGATCACAAGTTCCGGGTTTTCGCGCGTGCAAAAGCGTGGAGCTTGCGTGGCCCTTATGGGTGTGTTCGCAACTCATATATAGAATCATTGAATGGTTACAGCCTGGAAGGCGGCCATTCTGACCGTCAAACCCCTCAATAAGTCCCACTCACCCGCCCATTCCACGTAGCCCTGCAATTTTTTATCTTTCAGGTACTTAACCAACTCCCTTTTGAAAGCTGTGATTGAGTTTGCGTCCACCACGCTCTCAGGCCGTGCATTCCAGATCCTAACCACTCGCTGTGTAAAAATGTTTTTTCTTATGTCGACCTTGGTTCTTTTGCTAATCACCGTAAATCTGTGACCTCTGGTTCTCGACTCTTCTGCCAATGGCAACAGTTTCTCTCAATCTACTCTGTCCAAACCCTTCATGATTTTGAACACCTCTATCAAATCTCCTTTCAATCTTCTCTGCTCTAAGGAGAACAACCCCAGCTTCTCCAGTCTATCCATGTAACTGAAGTCCCTCATCCTTGGAATCATTCTATTTCATCTTTTCTGCACCCTCTCCAAGGCCTCCACATCCTTCCAAAAGTGCGGTGCCCAGAATTGGACACAATACTCCAGTTGAGGCCGAACCAGTGCTGTATACAGGTTCATTATAATTTCCGCACTTTTGTACTCTATAGCTCTATTCATGAAGCCCAGGATCCCGTATGCATTTTTATTTTTAAAACTGCTTTCTCAACCTGCGCTGTTAACTTCAAATATTTGTGCACATACACCCCCAAGTTTCTTTGTTCATGTACCCCCTTTAGGTTTGTATCATTTAGTTTATATTTCCTTTCCTCATTCTTTCTACCAAAATGTATCACTTCACATTTTTCTGTTAAATTTTATCTGCCACATGTCCACCCATTTCAACAACTATGTCTTCCTGAAGTCTATCACTATCCTCCTCACTGTTACTTCCAAGTTTTGCTTCATCTGCAAACTTTGAAATTGTGCCCTGTACACCAAGTCCAAGTCATTAATATGTATCAAGAAAAGCAATGGTCCGAGTACCGACCACTGGTGAACAACACTGCATGGTTGAATTTCAAATTCAGTTGGCGGGTGAGACAGTTGGATCGTAAACCAGTGTCCTAAGCTTAAATAAAAGAGACTACAAAGGTATGAAGGCAGAGTTGGCTAAAGTGGACTGGGAAAATAGATTAAAGTATGGGATGGTTGATAAGCAGTGGCAGACATTTAAGGAGCTATTTCATAACTCTCAACAAAAATATATCCCAATGAGAAGGAAAGACTGTAAGAGAAGGGATAACCATCCGTGGCTAACTAAGGAAATAAGGGATGGTATCAAATTGAAAAAAAGGGCATATAATGTGGCCAAGACTAGTGGGAGGGCAGAGGATTGGGAAACTTTTAAAAGCCAGCAAAGAACGACTAAAAAAATGATAAAGGGCTCAATTTTCCCCAGTGATTTGCACCGTTTTTTTGGAGCTGGCTGCTTTTTTGGCCTAAGTTGAAAAACCACAGTTTCCCCAATCAATTTGCACCAGTGTAACTCAGTTAGTTACGATTTTTTTAGGTCAGTTTTTTTTCAGCCAAAGGGGGTTTAACCAGCCACCCGCGCCAATTCTGGCCATTTAGGGAAGTTTGGCCAGCTGAGAGTTACTCCATTTCTGCTTAGGCCAGCGTATGTGGCCTCTCCAGAAAAACCTTGCGGAGAGTTAAGGAAATCGGCGCAGCAGATGCCCGGACACACAATTTCAAAGTTTGCAGATGAAACAAAACTTGGAAGTAACAGTGAGGAGGATAGTGATAGACTTCAGGAAGACATAGTTGTTGAAAAATACATAGCAACAACTTACCTCCAACCCCGCCCGAAGGCTGTCCGGACCCATTCTCGGTCCCCGGTTCATTCAACACAAACACACACACACACACACACACACACACACACACACGAGAGGCTATCCAGTCCCATTCTCGGTCCCCGGTTCACTCACACATGCAAGAGAGGCTGTCCGGTCCCATTCTCGGTCCCTGGTTGACTCACACACACAAGAGAGGCTGTCTGGAGAGGGAGACAGAGAGACAGAGAGAGACAGAGAGAGACAGAGAGAGACTATTCGAGGACCGAACTGGGGACCGAGAATGGGACCAAACCGGCAAGCCCTTCAGGCAGAGTTGGAGGTAAGTTGCTGCTATGTGTTTTTCAATTCTTTAAATGTGTTGGGAGCTGGCTGTATGCTTCACTTTGCAGCCTCAGCTTGCATTGTGTCCCTGGTTACCATGGCAGCCCGATCCTTTTGGCGCAGATCAAGGCTCCACCCCCAAAACTAAAGGAAGAAATCTGTACTTAGGCCCCCAAAAAATCAGGCATAACTCTTCAAGTACGCCAAAAAAATGCTTCGGGGAAAATTGAGCCCAGAGAGGGGGAAAATAGAAGAAAGTAAACTAGCACGGAATATAAAAACGGATAGTAAGCATTTCTACATAAAAAAGAAAAGAGTGGCTAAAGTAAATGTTGGTCCCTAGAGGATGAGACTGGGGAATTAATAATGGAGAAAGGCAAATGGCATTGACGTTGAACAAATATTTTGTATCGGTCTTCATGGTCGAAGACAATAAAAACATCCCAATAGTGGATAATCAAGGGGCTATAGGGAGGGAGGAACCGAATACAATCACTAAAGACGTAGTTCTCAGTAAAATAATGGGACTAAAGCCAACAAGTCCATAGAACCAGATGGCTTACATCCCAGGGTCTTAAAAGAAGTGGCTGCAGAGATAGTGGATGCATTGGTTGTAATCTACCAAAATTCCCTGGATTCTGGGGCAATCCCAACGGATTGGAAAACCGCAAATGTAACGTCCCTATTTAAAAAAGGAGGCAGACAAAAAGCAGGGAACTATAGACCAGTTAGCCTAACATCTGTCGTTGGCAAAATTCTGGAGACTATTATTAAGGAAGCAGTAGCAGGACATTTGGAAAAGCATAATTCAATCAAGCAAAGTTAGCATGGTTTTATGAAAGGGAAATCATGTTTGACAAATTTGCTGGAGTTCTTTGAGGATGTAACGAGCAGGGTGGATAAGGGGGAACCAGTGGATGTGGTGTATTTGGATTTCCAGAAGGCATTCGATAAGGTGCCACATAAAAGGTTACTGCACAAGATAAAAGTTCACGGGATTGAGGTAATATATTAGCATGGATAGAGGATTGGCTAACTTACAGAAAACAGTGTCGGGATAAATGGGTCATTTTCCGGTTGGCAAACAGTAACTAGTGGGGTGCTGCAGGGAGCAGCGCTGGGGCCTCAACTATTTATAATCTATATTAATGACTTGGATGAAGGCACAGAGTGTAATATAGCCAAGTTTGCTGATGATACAAAGATGGTGGCAAAGGAAATTGTGAGGACACAAAAAATCTGCGAAAGGGATATAGAAAGGCTAAGTGAGTAGGCAAAAATTTGGCAGATGGAGTGTAATGTGGGAAAATGTGAGGTTATCCACTTTGGCAGAAAAAGAGAGTAAGTTATAATTTAAATGGAGAAAAATTGCAAAGAGCTGCAGTACAAAAGGGACCTGGGGGTCCTCGTGCATGAAACACAAAAAGTTAATAAGCAGGTACAGCAAGTAATCAGGAAGGCAAATGAAATGTTGGCCTTTATTGCAAGGGGGATAGAGTATAAAATCAACGAAGTCCTGCTACAATTGTACAGGGTATTGGTGAGGTCAGACCTGGAGTATGGCGTATAGTTTTGTTCTCCGTATTTAAGGAAGGATATGCTTGCATTGGAGGTTGTTCAGAGAAGGTCCACTAGGTTGATTCTGGAGATGAGGGGGTTGACTTATGAAGATAGGTTGAGTAAATGGGCCTATACTCATTGGAGTTCACAAGAATGAGAGGTGATCTTATCAAAACATATGATAACGAGGGGGCTCGACAAGGTGGATGCAGAGAAGATATTTTCACTCGTAGGGGAAATTATAACTAGGGGCATAGTTTCAGAATAAGGGACCACCCATTTAAAACTATGAGGAGCAATTTCTTCTCTGAGGGTTGTGAATCTATTGAATTCCCTGTCCCAGCGAGCTGTGGGGACTGGGTCATTGAATATATTTAAGGTGGAGATAGACAGATTTTTGAGCGATAAGGGAATAAAGGGTTATGGGGAGCAGGCAGGGAAGTGGAGCCCAGTCCATGACCAGATCAGCCATGATCTTATTAAACATAGAAAACATAGAAAATAGGTGCAGGAGTAGGCCATTCGGCCCTTTGAGCCTGCACCACCATTCAATAAGATCATGGCTGATCTTTCCCTCAGTACCCCTTTCCTGTTTTCTCTCCATACCCCTTGATCCCCTTACCCGCATCTAACCTGTCCCGTCCCATCAGAATCTTATATGTTTCTATGAGATCCCCTCTCAGCCTTACAAACTCCAATGTATAAAGGCCCAGCTGATCCAGTCTCTGCTCATATGTCAGTCCAGCCATACCGGGAATCAGTCTGGTGAACCTTCGCTGCACTCCCTCAATAGCAAGAACGTCCTTCCTCAGATTAGGAGACCAAAACTAACACAATATTCCAGGTGAGGCCTCACCAAGGCCTTGTACAATTGCAGTAAGACCTCCCTGCTCCTATACTCAAATCCCCTAGCTATGAAGGCCAGCATACCATTTGCCTTCTTCACCACCTGCTGTACCTGTATGCCAACTTTCAATGACTGATGAACCATGACACACAGGTCTCGTTGCACCTCCCCTTTTCCTAATCTGCTGCCATTCAGATAATATTCTGTCTTCGTGTTTTTGCCCCCAAAGTGGATAACCTCACATTTATCCACATTATACTGCATCTGCCATGCATTTGCCCAGTCACCTAATCTGTCCAAGTCACCCTGCAGCCTCTTAGCGTCCCCCTTACAGCTCACACCGCCACCCAGTTTAGTGTCATCTGCAAACTTGGAGATATTACACTCAATTCCTTCATCTAAATCATTAATGTATATTGTAAAGAGCTGGGGTCCCAGCACTGAGCCCTGAGGCACCCCACTCGTCACTGCCTGCCATTCTGAAAAGGACCCGTTTATTCTGACTCTCTGCTTCCTGTCTGCCAACCAGTTCTCTATCCACGTCAGTATATTATCCCCAATACCACGTGCTTTGATTTTGCACACCAATTTCTTGTGTGGGACCTTGTCAAAAGCCTTTTGAAAGTCCAAATACACCACATCCACTGGTTCTCCCTTGTCCACTCTACTAGTTACATCCTCAAAAAATTCCAGAAGATTTCTCAAGCATGATTTCCCCTTCATAAATCCATGCTGACTTGGACCAATCTTGTCACTGCTTTCCAAATGCGCTGCTATTTCATCCTTAATAATTGATTCCAACATTTTCCCCACTACTGATGTCAGGCTAAATTGATCTATGATTACTCGCTTTCTCTCTCCCTCCCTTTTTAAAAAGTGGTGCTACATTAGCTACCCTCCAGTCCATAGGAACTGATCCAGAGTCGATAGATGGCGGAGCAGGCTCGAGGGGCCAGGTGGCCTACTCCTGCTCCTATATCTTATGTTATGTTGTCTTCTTATACCTTCATCCAGTCCGAAAAACAACCGTTCACCACTACTCTCTGTTTCATGTCACTTAACCAATGTCATATCCATGCTGCCACTGTCCTTTTTATTCCATGGACTTCAACTTTGCTGGCAAGTCTATTGGCCTCAATTTTTTTTGGCGTCCGCTGATTTATTTTGAGCAGTGTTGATTTTGCAATGTTCCTCAAAGTTTGCACGCTGGCGGCAACTGTCAGCGGCAGATTTTTTGCCGTAGGTCTGGATGAAAACTGATTTCCATGCCGTTTTTGGCCATTTTAGCGATTTTCCCCAACACCGATTTTTTTTTTTTTTTAAAAAGATCGCGCAGAGTGGCCTTAAGTACCAATCAGAAAACCCCTACATTAAGTTAAGAAAATCGGAGCTCAGGTCTGTATCGGAGCTGGTTCTTTGCAGTTTAGTCTTGTTCATAAAGATAGTTTTTAATGATCAAGCACGTTGCTTTTCTCATGTCTTTACATTAAAGATTACTTGTTTTGATGTTGGCCCCCCGGTCCCGCTGCAACCCTGGGCCAAATGGACCCTCCCTTCTCCTGGTCCCACTGCAAGGTGCTCAGCGCCCTCCCGGATGCACTTCCTCCACTTAGGGTGGTCTTTGGTCAGGGACTCCCAGGTGTTGGTGGGGATGTTGCACTTTATCAGGGAGGCTTTGAGGGTGTCCTTGAAACGCTTCCTCTGCCCACCTTGGGCTCGCTTGCTGTGTAGGAGTTCCGAGGAATTTCTCTCTTTCAGCCACAGGGAAAGTAGTCACTAGAATCCTCCTGAACCATCTTCTCCCTGTGGCTGACGAGCTCCTCCCGGAGTCTCAGTGCGGATTTCGTCGACTACGGGGTACAACGGACATGACTTTTACGGCGCGACAGCTGCAAGAAAAATGCAGGGAACAGCACCAACCCTTGAACATGGCCTTCTTTGACCTTACAAAAGGCCTTTGACACTGTCAACCGCGGGGGATTATGGAGCGTCCTCCTCCATTTCAGCTGGCCCCAAAAGTTTGTCACCATCCTCCGCCTGCTCCATGTTGACATGCAAGCCGTGATCCTGACCAACGGATCCATCACAGATCCAATCCACGTCCAGACCGGGGTCAAGCAGGCTGCGGCTTCGCGCCAACCCTCTTCTCGATCTTCCTCGCTGCAATGCTCCACTTCACACTCAACAAGCTCTCCGCTGGAGTGGAACTAAACTACAGAACCAATGGGAACCTGTTCAATCTTCGTCATCTCCAGGCCAGATCCAAGACCGTCTCAACCTCTGTCGTCGAACTACAGTATGTGGACGACGCTTGCATGTGTGTACATTCAGAGACTGAACTCCAAGCCATAGTCAACATCTTCACTGAGGCATACGAAAGCATGGGTCCTTACACGAAACATCCATAAGATAAAGGTCCTCCACCAACCTGACCCCGCCACACAGCACTGTCCCCCAGTCATCAAGATTCATGGAGCGGCCCTGGACAACGTGGACCGCTTTCCATACCTTGGGAGCCTATTATCAACAAGGGCAGACATAGACGACAAGATTCAACACCGCCTCCGGTGCGCCAGCGCAGTCTTTGGCCGCCTGAGGAAAAGAGTGTTCAAAGATCAGGGCCTCAAATCTGCCATCAACCTCATGGTCTACAGGGCTGTAGTGATACCCGCCTTCCTGTATGGCTGAGAGACGTGGACCATATACAGCAGACACCTCAAATCACTGGAGAAATACCAACGGTGTCTCTGCAAGATCCTGAAAATCCCCTGGAGGACAGAAGCACCAATTGTCGGTTCATGTCTCCATTGACAAGCTTTTCCGAACTGCCTCGTTTATTTAATTGTAAGGCGTTTAGCAGTTGGGTTCTCTACACAATCAGTGAAGATCACTCCACAAGCTTTTTTCTAGCTGTACCTGTGGATCCTTCCCTTTTGCCCAAGGCATTCTTTTAGTCTGCCTTTGTTCCTTACATTTAGCTTACTTGACATCTTTTCCCGTTATTCTCCTCTTAAAGCTATGCACCCACTAATTTCTTACCCCAACATAAATGAATTATGCTGATTCACTCAACTATAGCCAACTATGAAAGCTGCCAATCAGGAAAAGAAACATTATACAGGGCAAGAATTTCAGGTTTTAGCGATTTCGTCTGTTTTTGGGCGATAATCGCGGAGAAATGTTTTTCTTTTACCGTTGGGGTACCGTTACCGCCAGAGCTCGTGAAATTCGTCAAACGGTGAAGATCATTAGCGATAGCAATAAATCCGGGGTTGCACAACTGAATGTGTGCCGAGCTGAAATTTGCAACATAAAAAAAAAAAATCGGACCTTCTGCACATGCACAAATTTTTAATTTAACAAAAATTGCCATTTTTTTCTTCTGGTCAGCTGTCAGGGAGCGCCCGCACATGAGCAGTACACCCAGGGCTGAATCAGCCATTTTTAGATTGCATTCACGAGGGAAGGAGATGGGAGGAGGCAGCGAGCCAGAATGTTCAGCTGTGAGGCAAACGAGGCCCTTGTAACTGCTGTGGAAAAGAGATGGGCAGAATTAAACAGGAGGTGTGCAACTAGACCCCTCCCAGCGGTTTTACATCACATTTGGACCAACATAGCTGAGGAGGTCTCTTATATGGATGACATCTGAAGGACCCGCACCCAGTGCCACTAGAGGTTCAATGACCATTACAGAGTCGTTGGAGTAAGTACTATTTTTATTGATGCACTCCTTCATTACTTAAATTATCATTCTGATACATGTTGGTATAGGTAGGCTTAATGTTGCATCTTATTTGCCATGAATAATCTTTACACATTATTAAGGTTGCTTTCTGAAATCTTAAAAGGTGTTTCTGCACTTCGATGTCTTCCTCATGAACCACATGCAACTTCCAGGACCATTAAACAGAGTATTAAATGCACACAGTATGGTATAAGTGCTTTGATGGCTATCCGTGTGTGCCACAAGAGCAGATGGGCACTCTGGTAACCATTGCCATTGACATCTTTGCAGGAAAAGATGTCCCACAACCGCTGGGAGCAGCGGCGGTCCACCCAGAAGCATGCCTCTGACAGACCTCGAGGAAAGAGTGACTGGTCTGATCGGTGTCTCAGGGAGGGCAACTGTCCGTGGGGGTGCTGACCCCCCCATTCGATAGCGAGGGCAAGTCCTGCATATTCCCCGGGCTGGGATGGGGCAATGTGATGTAGTGTCTGTGGACTAGGGTTGGGGCAATATGATGTAGTGTCTCTGGACAAGGTGATGCAATGTCTCTGGACTACATGTAATGGAGTAGCAGCAGTCCTTCAAATAAGTCTGTGCTATGTGACCTTACTCATGTCACCCTGCCCCTTCCCCTGCTGCTAACCACTCGTCTGTTGTTTTCTATTTCCAGATAAGGAGTCACATGTGCCAAATTCGCCAATGGAAACCTCCACCTCAGGACGTCATGTGGGGGGGGGGGGGGGGATTTGAAGGCCTGATCTTCAAAGACTCTTTTCCTCAGTCGGGCGAAGACTGTACTGGACCACTGGAGGCGGTGTTGAATCTCATCGTCAATGTCTGCTTTTGTTGATAGAGTCTCCCGACGTATGGGAAGTGGACCCCCCAGTTCACCATAACCATTGCTGTGTAGTGTCTCATTTGCAGAATATGAGGGGGAATAGTCAACATGGTGGGATAGAATGGCCAGGCAACAGTCAAACATATAGTTCACTCTTCAAGCAAAGCATTGAATTATGAGCTGCTGACATAAGGCTTTTGCAGTGGCGAAAACTCCACTCAGCCTCCCGTGGTGGTGACATGGGTTCCTCGCCAGGCTCCTCGTCATCTTCCCCTCATCTGAGGTGGTTTTGCAGTCCCCCATGGCAAATCCTGTTCCCTCATTATGGCTAAGTTATGTAGCATGCAGCACACCACAATGAACTGAGACCTGCTGAGGGGTGTATTGCAGGCAGCCTCCAGTGGTCTAGGCACCGAAGGCGCTGCTTGTGCACTCCAATTGTCTGTTCAACGATGTTGCCTGTGGCTATATGGCTCTCATTATAGCGATGCTCGGCTTCTGTCTGAGGGTTTTGGAGGGGGCTCATGAGCCAGGTGGCGAGGCCGTAACCTTTGTCCCCGGCATCCAGCTCTGGCCTTGTGGTTGACGCTCGAACAGGCATGAGATACTGCTCTCATGCAAGATGAAAGCATCATTGATGCTCCCTGGATATTGGGCATTGACTGCCATGATGCGTTAAGTATGATCACAGACAATTTGTACGTTCATGGCGTGGAATCCCTTTCAGTTTCGGTAAACCTCTGGATTGAATAAAGGTGCTCGCAGGGCGATGTACGTACAGTCAATGGCACCCTGAACCTTGGGGAAGCCAACAATTCGTCCAAAACCTATAGCCCTCTCATTCTGGGCCTCTTTGGTCATTAAGAAGTTTATGAAGTCCATCCCATGTGCGTACAGTGCAGTAATCACCTGGCGAATGCAGCAATGTGTAGCCTACTGCAAGATGGAGCATATGTCCCTACTGATGCCTGAAAGGAGTTGGAGGCATAGAAGGCAAGTGCTGCAGTCACCTTCACCTCAACAGGCAGTGCAGTCCTGTTGCCGCTGGTAGGCCTGCCTTTATGAGCTGGCAAACCTGTGACCACCTCTTTTCGGAAGCGCAGCCTTCTAATGCACTGTGCCTGCGAGAGCTGCAGGTATGAGCGCTGTTGGCTGTAAACTCGTGGGAGGTAAGGCCTCCTCCCCATATGTCAGTGACCTCTTCGATTATGCTCAAAATGCTCATCAATAAGCCTTCTTCCAGCTCGACACTGCATAGAAAAAACAACCAGGAATAATGGCCAACATGGTATAGCCCCCTTTTTAAAAAAAATCTCCTTAAATATTCTTTAAAACGAACTATAAACTCACATAAAACTTCAGTGTGTAAAACACAGCTTTCTTCTCCAAATCCTTTTATGTACTGAACTTCTGCTCAGTTTTCAAGGTGGCACCGTTAGCACCGGGTGTGCCCTGGGCTCGACTGATTTTTTCTGACTGGTTTCCGGGCAGATGGTAAATCAGGCGATATTGTTGAATTTTCCGCCCAGGGCGATAGCGCAGCGTTACATGCCGATCGATGTCATCCAAACGCTGAAAACATCGGGCGGGCGCTAAGTATTAGCGCCGCCACAAAATCACTGCCAAAATTTTTTACCCGGGCGCAAAATGTTATGAGACATATTTCGCGACAAAAAGAGTCGTTTTTGCGCCCCGCCCAGGCAGGAAACCAGCCACAAACCTCGCGAAAATCTAGCCCTATGAAACCAAAGTCTCCCACAATAGACCAGAGTCACTCTGTGCACATCATACTGGTGGAGTAAATTCCAAGAATGCAGCAGTGTCATTGTGCACATCACTCTGATTGATTGGATCTCCCAAAATCCAGATTAAGCTATTAAATTTGCTGAGTCTTAAAAACAGTGCAGGAACAAGAGCAGCAAGACTGGAAAACAGGAAGCTGCAATAGTTCTGATGCTTTGAAGTCATATCTATTATTCAATTGAACAAAAATATCTCCTGGACCCTGCCTTCAAATTGCAAATCAGAACCAGAAACAAAGTGATTCTCACAAAACAGTTCGTACTCAGCAAATTTAATTGCTTAATCTGGATTCTGGGAGATCCAATCAATCAGAGTGATGTGCACAGTTCACCACATCCCCAGCACTTAAAACAGGCACGTCCTTACTTCTCTCAATGTCCAATGCTTTTAATTTGAAGACTCCACCACACTCCCCAGCACCATCCCTATTGTACAAAAGCAAAATATTGCGGATGCTGCCAATCTGAAATAAAACCAGAAAATGCTGGAAATACTCAGCAGGTCAGGCAGCATCTATGGAGAAACAGAGTTAATGTTTCTCTCGCTACAGATGCTGCCTGACCGGCTGAGTATTTCCAGCATTTTCTGTTTTTATACGATCCCTATTGTGATCCTCTCAGACCGAGAATGCGACGAAATGAAACATCACAGCAGCACTCCGGACCAGAGAGAGACTACCTGTGAGCAATGCCATAGGAGCTCAGGGTGTACTGTGACAAAGTAGGGTTGATAAGTTGCAGCTCATTACTTAGGTTAGATGTCCATTTTTAAATGAGATGCTATGATTTCATCTCTTTATCTGTGATGCGCTCATAATAAAGGATGAAACTGAGTACTGTGTACAATGAGCAAGTGTGACCTTAGTTCCTTTAATAAGACTCCAAAGTGCAAGTACCTCGTGGGTGGCCTGCTTATGTACTGTGCTCTCAAGGGATGCTGGGATCCCTTGGGACTCCAACAGGTGGGCCCTCTGGTGGTCAGGTGTCATGCAGGTTACATAGGGTTAAATACACAACATCACTCCCCCTGGAAGTCAACAGTACACTTATTTACAAGGTGAGACGATCTGGGGCTTTACACTCCCTTGTCGATCGTCTCGGTACAAATGCAGGTGTAGGTGGGTTGGTCAGTTCTTCACTGGGCTGTTGGGCAGCCGGCTTTGCCAGGCTGCTGGGGATGATGAGTTCGGCTTCATGGTCAACCATGATGTCAGTTGCCACTTGTGTGTGTGTGTGTGTGTGTGTGTGTGTTGGAGGGTCAAAGTTAGTGGTGTCCTCTTCGGGTTGTTCGTAGCTGTTGGTGAACCGCAATTTGATTTGGTCCAAATGTTTTCTGTACATTTGTCCATTGGCCATTTTGACCTGAAACACACTACTCCCCTCTTTGGCTGTGACCGTGCCAGTGAGCCATTTGGGACCATGTCCATAATTGAGCACAAACACGGGATTCATTGATCTCAATATCGCGTGACAAATTTGTGCGGTCATGGTACACACTTTGTTGATGCCGCTGGCCCTCCACGTGATCACGAAGATCATGGTAGACAAGTGAGAGCCTTGTTTTAAGCGCCCTTTTCATGAGCAGCTCGGCTGGGGGAACCCCGGTGAGTGAGGGGGTCTGGTGCGGTAGCTCAGCAGCACTCGGGACACCGGGTCTGCAGGGAGCCTTCCGACACACGTTTCAAGCTTTGCTTGATGGTCTGAACTGCCCGTTCTGCCTGGCCGTTGGATGCGGGCTTGAACGGGGCAGATGTGACATGTTTGATCCCGTTGCGGGTCACGAATTCCTTGAATTCAGCACTGGTGAAGCACGGCCCATTGTCGCTGACTTGGACATCAGGCAAGCCATGGGTGGCAAACATGGCTCGTAGGCTTTCAATAGTGGCCGTGGACACGCTTAGACATTATTGCACATTCAACCCATTTTGAGTAAGCGTCCACGACAACCAAAAACATTTTTCCTAGAAATGGGCCCGCATTGTCTACGTGGATCCTGGACCATGGTTTGGAGGGCCACGACACAAGAGAGAGCAGTGCCTCTCTGGGTGCACTGCTCAGCTGAGAGCAAGTGTTGCACAGGCGCATGCATGACTCTAAATCTGAGTCGAGCCGGGCCACCACACATGGGATCTGGCTATGGCTTTCGTCATTACGATGCCTGGGTGGGTGCTGTGCAGTTCAGATATGAATGTATCTCTGCCTTTCTTGGGCAAGACCACGCGATTGCCCCACAATAGACAGTCCGCCTGCAGGGACAATTCATCTTTGCGCCTGTGGAACGGCGTAATCGGCTCCTGCATCTCCACTGGGACACCGGACCAGCTCCCATGGAGGACACAGTTTTTTTTAAACCAAGGACAGTAAAGGATCCTGGCTGGTCCAGGTCCTGATCTGGCAGGCCGTAACAGGGGACTTCTCGTTCTCGAATGCCTCCATGACCATGAGCAAGTCCGCTGGCTGTGCCATTTCCACCCCGGTAGTGGGCAATGGCAGCCGACTCAGAGCATCTGCGCAGTTCGCTGTGCCCGGTCTGTGGCGGATTACATAGTTGTAGGTCGACAGCATGAGCGCCCATCTTTGGATGCGGGCAGAGGCATTGGTATTAATCCCTTTGCTCTCAGAGAACAGCGACATGAGCAGCTTGTGGTCAGTTTCAAGCTCAAAATTGAAGCCAAATAAGTACTGGTACATTTTTTACACCCCGTAGACGCACGCCAGAGCCTCTTTTTCAATCATGCTGTAGGCCCTTTCGGCCTTGAACAAACTTCTGGATGCATAAGCGACCGGTTGCAAAATCCCCGATTCATTAGTCTGTTGTAACACACACCCGAACCCGTATGACGACGCATCGCAAACTAGCACTAATCGTTTACAAGGGTTATACAGGACAAGCAGTTTGTTTGAACACAACAGATTTCTGGATTTCTTAAAGGCAGCCTCTTGTGAATTCCCCCCATACCCAGTCATCTCCCTTGCGCAGTAGCGCATGTAGGGGTTCTAGCAGGGTGCTTAACCCAGATAGGAAATTACAGAAATAGTTATGGAGTCCTAGGAAGGACCGCAGCTCCATCACGTTCTGTGGTCGCGGTGCGTTCTTGATGGCTTCTGTCTTGGCGTCGGTGGGTCTGATGCCGTCTGCTGCGATTCTTCTTCCCAAGAACTCGATGTCCTGTGCCAGGAAAACACACTTCAAGCGTTTCAACCTGAGTCCCACGCGATCCAACCGACTAAGAACCTCTTCCAGATTCTTCAAGTCCTCCATGGTGTTCCAACCTGTAACCAATATGTCGTCCTGGAAAACCACTGTGCAAGGAACTGTCTTTAGCAGGCTCTCCATGTTCCGCTGGAAGGTAGCCGCGGCCGACCGAATCCCGAACGGGCACGGTTGTAGATAAACAGATCTTTGTACGTGTTGATGCAGGTGAGGCCTTTCGAAGACTCCTCCAGCTCCTGCGTCATGTCGGCCGAGGTCAGGTCCAGCTTGGTGAACGTCTTCCCTCCAGCCAGGGTCGCAAATAAATCGGCTGCCTTGGGTAGCGGCTACTGGTCCTGCAGTGAAAAACGGTTAATCGTTACTTTATCGTCCCTACAAATTCTAACCGTGCCGTCCTCCTTAAGTACCTGGACAATCGGACTGGTCCAGTCGTTGAATTCCACTGGCGCGACGATGCCTTCACGTTGTAGTCTGTCCAGCTCAATTTCCACTTTTTCACGCATCATGTACAGTACCACCCGTGCCTTGTGGTGGATGGGTCGCGTATCGGGACCCAAACAGATCTGCACTTTCGCCCCTGAGAAGCTTCCAATGCCTGGCTCGAACAACGATGGGAACTTGCTCAGAACCTGGAGTACATGAGGAGTCGTCGACAGACGAAAGCGCTCGGATGTCGTCCCAGTTCCAGCATATTTTTCCCAGCCAGTTTCTGCCAAACAATGTGGGGCCATTCCCGGCACAATCCACAGCGGGAGTTCGTGTACTGCTCCGTCAGAGGAGACTTTGACTTCTGCACTGCCAATTACAGGGATTAATTCCTTGTTGTCAGTCCTTAGTTTGGTGTGAATGGGGCTGAGCTTGGGCCTGTGTGCCTTTTTGTCCCACAGCCTGTTGAAAGCCTTTTCACTCATTATGGACTTGCCCCCATGTCCAGTTCCATAGATACTGGAATACCATTCAATTCAACTTTCAACATTATTGGTGGACATTTCGTAGTGAATGTGTGTACCCTGTACACTTCTGCCTCCTCAGTAGGAGTGTCTCCAATTCAGCCTGATCCACAGTAGATCGATCTTCCTCTACAACGTGGTGGTTTGCAGGGTTTGCAGCTCGTCTGCACATTCGTTGGAGGTGTTCCATTGTTCTGCAACCACTGCACGCATAGTGCTTAAAGCAGCATTGATGGGGCCGATGATCACCTCCGCAGCGCCAACAAGGTGTTAACTGCCTCGCAATAACAATTGATGGCGGACTCTG
The DNA here is from genome assembly GCF_044704955.1 of Pristiophorus japonicus. Lineage (NCBI taxonomy): Eukaryota > Metazoa > Chordata > Chondrichthyes > Pristiophoridae > Pristiophorus > Pristiophorus japonicus. Next base: position 16,593,313 of record NC_091993.1, read on the forward strand.
GGTCAACTGAGGTCGGGCCACAGCAGCCGGCGTGTACGTTCTGCCATGTACATTTCTGCTTGAGACTGACATTACTTTATGCACAGTACTGGCCGAAACTTCTTTACTCTGTGAAATCTGTTTGGTGTTGTCGCTGGTGGACATAAATGCCTGGGCTATCACTATGGCTTTACTTAGATTTGGAGTTTCTACAGTCAACAGTTTGCGAAGGATTGTCTCATGTCCAATGCCCAGTACAAAAAAGTATCTGAGCATTTGTTTTAGGAATCCCTCAAACTCACAATGTCCTGCGAGGCGCCTTAGTTTGGTGACATAGCTCGCCACTTCCTGGCCCTCCGATCGTTGACACGTGTAGAACTGCTATCTCGCCATCAAAACACTTTCCTTAGGATTTAGGTGCCCCCGGACCAGCGTACATAATTCTTCGTAGGATTTCTCTGCTGGTTTTGCCGGGGTCAGGAGATTCTTCATGAGGCCATAGGTTGTTGCCCCACAGACAGTTAGGAGGATCGCCCTTTGTTTGGTAGCATTCTCGTCCCCTTCCAGCTCGTTGGTCACGAAGTATTGGTCGAGTCTCTCCATGAAGGCATCCCAATCGTCCCCTTCTGAGAACTTCTCCAGGATACCGACTGTTCTTTGCATTTTCGAGCGGTTGTTCATTACCTCGTCAGCAATTGGTACGCTCATAATAAAGGATGAAACTGAGTACTGTGTACAATGAGCAAGTGTGACCTTGGCTCCTTTAATAAGACTCCAGAGTGCAGGTACCTCATGGGTGGCCTGTTTATATACTGTGCTCACAAGGGATACTGGGATTCCTTGGGACTCCAACAGGTGGGCCCTCTAGTGGGCAGGTGTCATGCAGATTACAAAGGGTTAAATACACAACAATCTGCTTAAAGAAAGGCTCCACTTTTTAAATCTCATTGTTTTTAAAAAGACATGTAATCTTTTGAAAACACTGAAATGTAATATTTCAAAGCCTGAACAATGTTGGCGCCAACATAGAAAACAGTAGCACATACACACCAGACTATACAAATATGGCATTTGTAACCATAAATATTTTGTAGAAACCAACACAGACACCTTTTCGGATGGCATGTAGGGGTAAATTTTGCATGTGCAAGATCCTGCTGGAGGTACGGGACTTCACAAAATTTACCTCATAGTTCTTCAAAAGTACATTAAACAACAACAGCAACAAACACCTTTAACATAGTGAAACGTCCCAAGGCGCTTCACATGAGTATTATGCGCTAAAAACTGGAATTACAAATTACTTGTACTTATTTCAAAATTACTGTTGACAAAGGAAAAAGACATACTTCCTTCCTAAAATATATTGATTCAAATACAAGAGTCATTTTTTAAAAAACACATGTAGTAACTATCAGAACTATGAAGTATCAAGTTGGCATAACATGGAACAAGCAAACTAGATTTGTATCAATGTGAATTAAATGAAGCATATTCATGCTTTAAGGCTTTAGAAATGATTACCTCGAGAGCGTGCTGGATTTTGTCTTTCTGACTTCCACCGTGAGGAAGATTGCTAGTTGAGGTACTAATGGTAGACTCTGTCATTTGTCCTCCAAAAAGACCATCTTCTGGCAATAAGGTTTCAGCCCACAGTCGGCAGACACCATCTTGACATGAAGTCAGTAGCACATTGCACACAGAACTCCTGGAGATAGAATATATTGGAATCACACACACTTCAAATTCAGTGTAGAAAGCACTCTTCTATTTTTTTGCAGTACACATTCTCAGTCACAGAGATAAAAGCAAGATTAAGAGTGGACAAGACAGTGAATTATAGTGCATGCAGAATGATATTTTGTAAGTTTAAAAAAAAACTTAGCTCTATCTAAAGACCAGCTGCATCTTGCGCTTAGATTATTTAGATTTTGAATGAAAAGGGACCCGAGGGCCTCACGTGTACAAGCAATGTCATGCTTTTGTTCAAGATTGCCTTTCAGCACTTCGGTATTCTCTCGAAATCCTCTCTAACCGCGTGAAACCATCCACAGAAATATGAAAAAGTTATACAGTATACAGGAAGTCAATGTAAACATTGCAGACAAGTGTCATTCCCAATTAAATCCAGTGATAAGATGTACAATTTGCCACTGGAACACTTTAGTCTTTTTTGTCTCCGGTACCTTTTACTTGTGCTTTCATCAATTATTTAAGGAAAGAGAGGCACATATTATTTGTGCTGAGCTTTCTACTCATTTTCTCCCATCCCAAAATAATTAACTTCTTCTTGGGTTTTAGTTCTACATATGCCAGACACCTTGTGTTCAGTTTTGGTCTTCTAATCAGAGGAAGGACGTTCTTGCTATTGAGGGAGTGCAGCAAAGGTTCACCAGACTGATTCCCGGGATGGCAGGACTGACATATGAGGAGAGGCTGGATCGACTGGGCCTGTATTCACTGGAGTTTAGAAGAATGAGAGGGGATCTCATAGAAACATGTAAAATTCTGGCAGGACTGGAACGGTTAGATACAGGAAGAATGTTGCCGATGCTGGGGAAGTCCAGAACCAGGGGTCACAGTCTAAGGATAAAGGGGTAAGCCATTTAGGACCGAGATGAGGAGAAACTTCTTCACTCAGAAAGTTGTTAACCTGTGGAATTCTCTACCGCAGAGAGTTGTTGATGCCAGTTCGTTAGATATATTCAAGAGGGAGTTAGATATTGCCCTTTCGGCTAAAGGGATCAAGGGGTATGGAGAGAAAGCAGGAAAGGGGTACTGAGGTGAATGATCAGCCATGATCTTATTGAATGATGGTGTAGACTCGAAGGGCCGAATGGCCTACTCCCGTACCTATTTTCTATGTTTCTTCCAAACCTAAATTACTATAGTTCACATGCGAGACTTCACAGTGACTTCCAGTACGTTATTCGACCAGAGGTGCCATCATAACAAAGCACAATCCTACCCTCACCTAATATCCACACAAAAAAGACATTTCTATGAAGGGTCACTGTATAGCAATCAGGAATGGAAACTGTTTTTCCCCTTAGTAAACCCAGGGAGTTGAGGCCAATTGCAGTGTCCTTAATCACCATCCTCGATGAGATAGCTAACTCTGCTTCAAACCTGGAATACCCTTCTGAACTTAATTTTTAAGATGAGGGACAGTAGCATGGGGAATGGAAGTTTTTTTTCGTTTTTCCATCCTTTATCAGCATAATGTACTTCCATGTCAAGTACAGAATAGCGCTGTGCCTCTCTCCGTTTGCTTCTGCCCCGCTCGCGCCCCACAAAGCAAGTGAAGCACGTTATTTTGCGCTCCACTTGCTCTCGGGGGTGGTAACCCCAATATCACGAGTGGGGCAGGACTTCCGCGCCTGTTCACCGCCCCCAAACAGGGCGCTACGCAATTTACCCCCCAAATGTTCAACCCTAACTGGCATTTACAGTGATGAAAGTGAGCATGTCTCTAACCTTGGCATATATTTACTAGTCTTCCGCCATGAAAATCCTGTTACTGCACGAGGATGTGCCAGGTACACAAAGGAAAAGTGTACAGCTGTAGAAGCACTTTTCTCCCCAAGAATTTCTGCACCTACAACTGCAGACTTCCAGCCAGTGGTAAGATACCATACTTTTAGAAGCGAGTCATCCTGCACATAAAAACAAAATTTACTCGTATATGGTGATATAACTAGAAATAGTAAATATCGACAAAAATTAAGCCCTTCAAATTAAAGTTAATGGTCCACAGATACAGCAAGCAACCTTATTTTTGCAGTTACACTTTTATACATTAATTTTGCTTCAACGCTTTAACATAAAATAAATGCTATTGCTCAATTAGGCAAGAATGTGCTTTTCAAAATCTTACCTTTCCTGCTGTTGCAAAGTATTCTCCATCAGGGGACCATTTCATGAGATATATGGGAATAGCAGTCCTAAATAGCAGAATGGAATATTTTAATGTTGTATGTTCAATCAGATCAGGCTTTTAATTTACTTGTTTTTTTTTTATTGGTTATGTAATTTTATCACTAGTCCAAAAGTTAATTGTGTCAACAAGAGATGGAAACATTTTTGTTTTTTGGAAACTTAATCAATCAGCGGTAGCATTCTCAGTTCTGTGTCAGAAGGTTGTGGGTTCAAGTGCCATTCTAGAGGCTTGAGCACATAATCTAGGCTGACATTTCAGTACAGTACTGAGGGAGTGCTGCATTGTCAGATGCAGCCTTTTGGATGAGACATTAAACCAAGGCCCTGTCTGTCCTATCAGGTAGATGTAAAAGAACCCATGGCTCTATTCGAAGAAGAGCAGGGGTGTTTTCTCCAGTGTCCTGACCAATATTTCTACCTCAACCAAAATCACTAAAGACAGATTATCTGCTCATTTTATATCTGTTTGTGGACATTCCCATATGCAAATTGGCTACTGCATTTCCTATATTACAACAGATACTACATTTCAAAAGTACTTCATTGCCTGTGAAGCGCTTTGGGACGTCATGCAGTCATGAAAAGTGCTATATAAATGCAAATTCATTCTTTGTTTCATAAGTATACAGATAAACATCTCAATTTTCTTCCAATATATTGTGAAGATTACAAGTTTTTAAACAATAAAGCTTCTCAATATTAAAATTGTTGCACGAAATTTACTTAAGACATCGTAATCATTACTGATTTGACTTAAAATGTCAAGTTAGTATAGTCTACTATTTTTCTCCAGAAAACATAGATCCACTTTAAATAAAACCACTAGTTGTGGGTAGTTTATGAACTCAGCAATCCTCCACAATAAACTGGCAATCGAGATATTCACTGGCTAAAAACAGAAAATGCTGGAAACACTCAGCAGATCAAGCAGCATCTGTGGAAAGAGAAACAGAGTTAACGTTTCAGGTCGATGACCTTTCGTCAGAACACTCCATTTTTCTCTCTCCACAAATGCTGCCTGACCCGCTGAGATTTCCAGCATTTTCTGTTTTTATTTCAGATTCCAACATCTGCAGTATTTTGCTATTGTATTCACTGGCTACATTTTCTAGTAAAGCATTTCCTTATTTTTTTTCCCCTCATAGAAAGGGATCCCAAGGCGACCTGCTGACACAGCCAAACCAATTAAATGAAATGTGTGACATTTACAGTGCTAGTTTTAAACAACCAAATGTTAAATAACTAACCGCAGAATGATGTCATTTGGCAGCATAATATGCTTAGATGCCAACAAAATCCAATAAAGAAAAAACTTGATTAGCAATGCAAAATACAAAGAGCCAAAATACATTCTTTGATCACATTAATCAGAGATGGTAAGTAAATGTTAAATATGTCTGATTACTGATGATGTCCTACTTTCATTTGGAGGAAGACTAAAAAGATAGAAATTGTCCTCATTGCACCCGTTTTACAGGCATACAAAGGGCACGAAGGCCAATTTCAAGGACCAACGTCATGTGCCCCAAGGACGTTTGAAAGACGTCTCACCCAATATTGAGTCGGACCATTTTTCAGGTGTTCGGCCCCTGGCTCATGCTAATGAGAGGCTCAACGACAGTTTGAGGACCCCCTCAGGAAAATTGGGCTGCCCTGAGCAGAGCAGATTTTAGGCATGGGCCACAGAGGTTTTCTAGGCATGGATGCAGCCTAGCAAGCAGCCACTACCAAAAAGTGGAATTTTATTTTTAGGTTTGATGTGGAGCCAGGAGGCATCAGAGTGCTACTTGTGGAGGAAGCTCACTTAAATAATGTTAATGAGGCCCGCGGTCCGATTTCAGGGCAGCCTCGGCCCTTCTGGTTACAGTGCATACGGAGGCCAGAATTGGAGGAGCAGAGAGATCTTGGAGGGTGACAGCGACTGATAAGTGCCTCTTGTTATTTAATAAAAAAACCTTGACCTGGCACACCCTAAGATTTCAGGCATTTCATAAATTTTGTAAAATAAAAAACTTCAGTCAAGAATTCAGAAACATAGCACAGAAGAACTCAGAGAAAGCTTGCTACACACAGAACAAATGGCAGCAGTATAAGAAGAAAAAAAATAAAGATGACTGCTAGATGAGGTACCCTTCACACAAAAGCCTTTTAAAATGATGGACATCCCTCCAATTGTCCTGGGTGGACAAACTTGCCTTACCCACTTTGCATAGAGTGCAACAAAAGAAGAATTACATTTAAAGAAAATTAGTATGTTTAGATGCTTACTTGCACTGCCAGTTACATTTCCAGTCATTTAAATCTGGCTGTAATTTGTATTCCTCAGCATGACCACTTTCTTCCTCCAGGATGTCACCAAAGGGAGGTGACCATAATTGTAGATGGTCTGTAGCGGTCAATAACTGGGTACCTGTAAAAAGAAGAAAATGACAATAAATGCAAGCCTAATTTAGCATTACAGCTGGATGACTATAGATTAGTGACTGTACTCCCGTAGCGACAAGCAGAATTTCTTTGGAGTCAAGTTGGCTCCAGGATGGCACACCTGGAACACCACCTTTTCAAGGGCAGTTTGGGATGGGCAATAAATGCTGGCCTTACCAGCGACGCCCATATCCCATGAACAAATATAACAAAAATTCAAGTCAACTCTGTGGCAGACTCACAATCGGATACCTGAACCAGGCAGGTATGCAATACTCCAAGCTAATGGGACCTGGCTAGGTAAACCCATCACTACGCTGGGATTCTTCCCACTTAACTCCAAAGAATGTGAAAGCTTCGGCCCCAACAAGTAGAGTGCTCCTATCTTGACAAGCAGTAGGTAGCTTACCAGTGCTCTGTGCTAATAAATTGCATAATTTAGCTTTTTTAACTCTAGCAGTGCCCTGGTGCAATTTTTGGGGTTCGTGAGACTTAGCTCTGCCAACTTATATGTACATTTTCTAGACTTGGGTAGCTGGGGTGTGCACTCTGTATTGGGAAAACAAAAGTTTTGCAGCTATAGAATTTGAAGTAGCTTGGATTGGAGGCTGTTTAACTGTTAAACTGCAGAGCTTCAAACCCAATATACTCTCCATCACCAAGACACCCTACTTCCACCTCTAACAGCCTGCCTTTGCCATGTGTGCGTGCAATGTCCTCTCTAGTATCTCCCTTAAAGCACCCAAAGATTATCTTTCTGAAGTCTTACATGCTTTTTTATGTAGGGTCAAGGAAAGAACAAGAAACTATTTCAAAAGTTACAAAGAAAATTTATTAACAATTTTTTTTAACCACAGTAGTTTAAGATCCAAATGTATTTTTTTATAATCATTAAAACAATCTCAAACCCAAATGAAGAGGGTGTTTCAACAACATTTTCTATTTACACAAGACTATCATTTTTAAACTGTAAAAAAGACAAAAAAATACAGCAAGTAGCGTTATTAGGACATAATTTTAACCAAACAGATTCAGTTACCTTGTGGATCCCAAGCCAAGTTGTATGCCATAGACTGAAGAAAGAACTGCCCCGTCTTTTGCCACTGATAGTTTAGGACCTGTAGTTTTAGATAGTGTTTAAAAAAATAGAATAAATATTTTAAAGCAATTTTAGTTCTGCAAGTCCATAATGTAACTACTACTCTAGAGGGAAGCCCATTATGATGCCAAGTCTAGGTGCCCTGCCATTTGATAACTACATTATTCCCCAGCAACCAATACACAAATTATGTTAAACAACAAGGATCACTGTGTTCTCTGCTCTGACACCATTGTGTTCCCTTGTTCTGACACAAAGCTATCTTGACCTTCCTCCTTCAAAAAGAGGAAATTGTAGTAGCCAGATATTCTGACAACACACCTTAGAGTGCCAGTACAGAAAGTGAGTCTCTTTGTTATTGGAAGTGAGATGATTGGAATCACCTCGGTGCCTGTATTCCAGCAATGGCCAACACTGGCCCAAGGTACACACTAGCCAATTGACATGGAAGGTTCTATATCGCATACAAATTGGTTTCAAATCCTTTAATTATATAGATCTCAAGGGCTGATTCTTGCAACTCACACCCAGATTCCATGTTGCTGTCTAAGCTTTACTCCATATCAACTGGTGCTGCAAGCCTTGGAACTCTGCTAAAATTAACAAGTTCATAAACAAGCCATTCGTCAGTATATTCCAGCCAGATAGACGTGGAGACTGATGCTAACAAGTTACCTCTCAGATCTCACAACTATGTCTGAATAGATACATTAATTGCTGGCAAAATCATGTTGGGAAATGGGCGAGTTACTTCTGATCTTTGTTGAGGAACAGATACTGAGCATAAGTTTAGGATTTGGGCATCTCTCTGCAGTCTTCATAGTATTAATACAAATGTAGCATGACAAACCAAGTCATTGATTCGGGCCTCTTTATGCTCAATTGTCACTAGTACTAGTAGATCTCCCATAGCATGTCAGAGGACGCAGTGATACAAGCTAACATGTTTACATTATAACTAATTACTTAGAAATTTTCAATGTTAAATGTTAACATAAAAAGCAGTGACCAGAATTCATGACAAGATGAGGTGAAGCTTATGGACAGGAAATGCCGCAAAGAGTTTTAAATATAAGTAATTGATCTCCTACAGGAGCTATGGGGAGTAAACTCGAAATGTGGTCTTCAAGTAACAAGGGGTGAAAAGGTGAGGGAAAATTTAGTCCCCATTTTAAAGTCATACATTATATCCTTAGTTTTATAAAATACTTTGACAAAACTTAGGGCAATTTAGGAAGCAGAGAAGTAGAGGTCGTTACAGCACAGAAGTTTCTCTGTCATACAAGTGGAGGAGCTGGGAGACAATACCAAGGCTCTAAAGCAACGTCACTGGCAACAAGGTTAATTACATTGCGAAAATTTTAAATAGGCAGTTTGCATTATAAATATAGACATAGAAATTTATAACTGAAAAAGTTGACAGGAAGTGCACTCAGGTGCAAGAGTTCTAATGGCCCGGATTTGTGGTAATAATAAGAATGTAACTCGTCCAACTCCAACATGATTTTGCCTGCAATTAATGTATCTATTCAGGCCTAGCAATGAGATCTGAGAGGTCACATTGTTAGCACCAGTCTCTGCATCTATCTGGCTGAATATACTGCACTTCTGGTGACTAATGGCTTGTTTTTGAGCTCATTATAATTTTAGCAGAGTTCCAAGGCTCACCGTTATTATGGGGTAAATCGGACAGTGACGTCTGGCGTCCACACATGAGCTGTTAACCGCGGAAATCCGGAAGTTGCTGTCAGAGATACCCTGTTCCTCCACGGAATGCGCTGTTGCAGTCTTTGCCGATCGACTTGGCATTGAAATGACTGCAACAGTGTGAAATTGCTGTACTTGCCCACTAATTCTACACTAAAAACAGCTGAAAAAGTTAGAGCTGGGGCATTCAGGAGTGAGTTTTTAATGGCGTGATAAGGAATCATTACTGCTGAATAACCTCTCTAGCCCTGAAAATGTAATTTTCCAAGTTTGGAGTCTCATTCCCTCAGAAGAAAATTAGTGTTGGAGATTATTTTTTGTATTTAAATTTAAACTAATTTTTTTTAACTTTTATTATCTGTCTCTTATCTCTCCCTTAATCCCATCTGTACTTCCTAATTTTTAATTCGCTTTCTGCACATCATTTAAATCTAATTTATATTTTCCGTTTTTTACATCCTAGTTTGGAATCTGCGTGTCTCAGTGAGGATTCTTCAATCTGATTGGTTGAAGAGCTACGCCCACAGATGCCACAGATCCCCTGTAGAGGACGCCGTGCTGGAAACAACTAAGCCAGTGAAAACTCTGGGGAGCTGTCAGCGAGGTGAATGGCAAATGTTGTTCCTTCACCGCTGATAGCAAAATCCAGGCCAATATATTTTATCGATGGGATCAGAAGTACTTTTGGACTGGCTAGATTATTTTTTGACAAATTCTTTGTTCTCCATTTTAGTAAATTTACAGGCAGGTATTTAAAAATTGTCTTGTGGCTATTCTTCAAAACAGCAACATAAGTATCAAGGATGAGGAAATTCTGTTCAGTCCATCTCTTCAGTACATTAATTCTCATATTGCACTTTGATTGCATTTTAGCTGGGGCAGTTTCCAGATCATTTTAACCAAGAATGATCTGCTTAGTCAGGAAAAGGTTTCTATCTGAAATTGATTAAACTGTCATATTGCAGAAATATAGTATGCTGCTGTAATTCTACCCTTATACTGGCTTTGTTAGTGGCACTCATGAAACTACATAAATTACATAAATGCGGAATACCACTAATGCCAACTGCCATGCATATTAAAAGAGGACATACCTATACCGCATGGATGAATTACAACAATTGTACATTCCTGTCTGGCGTAAAAATAAAAAAGGGAAGGTGGCTCAACCGTGGCTATCTAGGGAAATCAGGGATAGTATTAAAGCCAAGGAAATGGCATACAAATTGGCCAGAAATAGCAGCGAACCTGGGGACTGGGAGAAATTTAGAACTCAGCAGAGGAGGACAAAGGGTTTGATTTGGGCAGGGAAAATGGAGTACGAGAAGAAGCTTGCAGGGAACATTAAGGCGGATTGCAAAAGTTTCTATAGGTATGTAAAGAGAAAAAGGTTAGTAAAGACAAACGTAGGTCCCCTGCAGTCGGAATCAGGGGAAGTCATAACGGGGAACAAAGAAATGGCGGACCAATTGAACAAGTACTTTGGTTCAGTATTCACTAAGGAGGACACAAACAACCTTCCGGATATAAAAGTGGTCAGAGGGTCTATTAAGGAGGAGGAACTGAGGGAAATCTTTATTAGTCGGGAAATTGTGTTGGGGAAATTGATGGGATTGAAGGCCGATAAATCCCCAGGGCCTGATGGACTGCATCCCAGAGTACTTAAGGAGGTGGCCTTGGAAATAGCGGATGCATTGACAGTCATTTTCCAACATTCCATTGACTCTGGATCAGTTCCTATCGAGTGGAGGGTAGCCAATGTAACCCCACTTTTTAAAAAAGGAGGGAGAGAGAAAGCAGGGAATTATAGACCGGTCAGCCTGACCTCAGTAGTGGGTAAAATGATGGAATCAATTATTAAGGATATCATAGCAGCGCATTTGGAAAATGGTGACATGATAGGTCCAAGTCAGCATGGATTTGTGAAAGGGAGATCATGCTTGACAAATCTTCTGGAATTTTTTGAGGATGTTTCCAATAAAGTGGACAAAGGAGTACCAGTTGATGTGGTATATTTGGACTTTCAGAAGGCTTTCGACAAGGTCCCACACAGGAGATTAATGTGCAAAGTTAAAGCACATGGGATTGGGGGTAGTGTGCTGACGTGGATTGAGAACTGGTTGTCAGACAGGAAGCAAAGAGTAGGAGTAAATGGGTACTTTTCGGAATGGCAGGCAGTGACTAGTGGGGTACCGCAGGGTTCTGTGCTGGGGCCCCAGCTGTTTACATTGTACATTAATGATTTAGACGAGGGGATTAAATGTAGTATCTCCAAATTTGCGGATGACACTAAGTTGGGTGGCAGTGTGAGCTGCGAGGAGGATGCTATGAGGCTACAGAGTGACTTGGATAGGTTAGGTGAGTGGGCAAATGCGTGGCAGATGAAGTATAATGTGGATAAATGTGAGGTTATCCACTTTGGTGGTAAAAACAGAGAGACAGACTATTATCTGAATGGTGACAGATTAGGAAAAGGGAAGGTGCAACGAGACCTGGGTGTCATGGTACATCAGTCATTGAAGGTTGGCATGCAGGTACAGCAGGCGGTTAAGAAAGCAAATGGCATGTTGGCCTTCATAGCGAGGGGATTTGAGTACAGGGGCAGGGAGGTGTTGCTACAGTTGTACAGGGCCTTGGTGAGGCCACACCTGGAGTATTGTGTACAGTTTTGGTCTCCTAACTTGAGGAAGGACATTCTTGCTATTGAGGGAGTGCAGCGAAGATTCACCAGACTGATTCCCGGGATGGTGGGACTGACCTATCAAGAAAGACTGGATCAACTGGGCTTGTATTCACTGGAGTTCAGAAGAGTGAGAGGGGACCTCATAGAAACGTTTAAAATTCTGACGGGTTTGGACAGGTTGGATGCAGGAAGAATGTTCCCAATGTTGGGGAAGTCCAGAACCAGGGGTCACAGTCTAAGGATAAGGGGTAAGCCATTTAGGACCGAGATAAGGAGAAACTTCTTCACCCAGAGAGTGGTGAATCTGTGGAATTCTCTACCACAGAAAGTAGTTGAGGCCAATTCACTAAATATATTCAAAAGGGAGTTAGATGAAGTCCTTACTACTCGGGGGATCAAGGGGTATGGCGTGAAAGCAGGAAGTGGGTACTGAAGTTTCATGTTCAGCCATGAACTCATTGAATGGCGGTGCAGGCTAGAAGGGCTGAATGGCCTGCTCCTGCACCTATTTTCTATGTTTCTATGTTTCTATGTTTATACTAGCTTCATCTAAAATCATCACAGCACAGGAAATTGGCACAGCTACTAATTGGGGGCATCAGCACAGCAGATTATCTTTCAATTATCTTTCTCCCATTATTGAGGGAAGAGAAATGTAGAAATAACTGCTGAATGCTTTTGTACCGAGCTTGGTTCCATCGGTTTTGCAGGAATGTCTGACTTTTCTCAGTGTAGGTTTGACCATTATTGGTGCACTGGCACAAGTATGAAGCTCTGCTGGCTGTTAATTCCTCTGATACTGTACCAGCTTGTTGGCTAGAGGTTACCTGCTTTGCAGCAAGGGTGAAATATTTCACTGTGGGATTTTAAAAAAAATGAAGTTTACTACAGGCCCTCTTTAAAACTAAAGAGCATAAGAAATAGCAGGAGTAGTCCACCTGGCCCCTCGAGCCTGCTCCGCCATTTAATAAGATCTGATCATGGACTCAGCTCCACTTCCCTGCCCGCTCCCCATAACCTTTTATTCCCTTATCACTCAAAAATCTATCTATCTCCGTCTTAAATATATTCAATAACCCAGCCGTACATCTCTCTAGGGCAGCGAATTCCACAGATTTACAACCCTCAGAAGAAATTTCTCCTCATCTCAGTTTTAAATGGGCGGCCCCTTATTCTGAGACTATGTCCCCTAGTTTCAGTTTCCCCTATGAGTGGAAATATCCTCTCTGCATCCACCGTGGCAAGCCGCCTCATTATCTTATATGTTTCAATAAGATCACCTCTCATTCTTCTGAACTCCAATGAGTATAGGCCCAACCTACTCAACCTATCTTCATAAGTCAACCCCCACATCTCTGGAATCAACCTAGTGATCCTTCTCTGAACAGCCTTCAATGCAAGTATATCCTTCCTTAAATACAGAGACCAAAACTGTACTCCAGGTGTGACCTCACCAATACCCTGTACAGTTGTAGCAGGACTTCTCTGCTTTTATTCTATCCCCCTTGCAATAAAGGCCAACATTCCATTTGCCTTCCTGATTACTTGCTGTACCTGCAGACTAACTTTTGTGTTTCATGCACAAGGACCCCCAGGTCGCTCTGCATTGCAGCACTTTGCAATTTTTCTCCATTTAAATTATAATTTGCTTTTCTATTTTTCTGACAAAGTGGATAACCTCACATTTTACCACATTATACTCCATCTGCCAAATTTTTGCCCACTCACTTAGCCTATCTATATCCCTTTGCAGATTTTGTGTGTCCTCCTCACAATTTGCTTTCCAACCCAGCTTTGTATCATCAGCAAACTTGACTACATTACACTCGGTCTCTTCATCCAAGTCATTAATATAGATTGTAAATAGTTGAGGACCCAGCACCGATCCCTGCGGCACCCCACTAGTTACTGTTTGCCAACCGGAAAATGACCCATTATCCAGGGACTCTGTTTTCTGCTAGTCAGCCAATCCTCTATCCATGCTAATATATTACCCCCAACCCATTACTTTTATCTTGTGCAATAACCTTTTATGTGGCACCTTATCGAATGCCTTCTGGAAATCCAAATACACCACATCCATTGGTTTCCCCCTTATCCACCCTGCTCGTTACATCCTCAAAGAACTGCAGCAAATTTGTCAAACATGATTTCCCTTTCATAAAACCATGCTGACTCTGCTTGATTGAATTATGCTTTTCCAAATGTCCCACTACTGCTTTCTTAATAATGGATTCCAGCATTTTCCCAACGACAGATATTAGGCTAACTGGTCTATAGTTTCCAGTTTTTTGTCTACTTGCTTTTTTAAATAGGGGCGTTACATTTGCGGTTTTCCGCCTGCATGACTGCAGATTTTGATTGAGGGGAATTTTGTCTGAACTCAACTCAACAAATCTCTTTCTCCAAGGTTTCTTGGAAGGTTCCTCTTCTGGGAGTTGGTAAGAGGAAGAGGTTTGTGTGGTCTTGGCATGCTTCTCAGTTATCCATGATGAAACTATGATTTCCCCATTCTAGAGCAGATTTTTTTTAAGCAGCAAAGGCTCGGACTTCTATCATTTTGGACAAGAGCAGAACTCAAAGGATGCAAAGACCTTCCAGTGGTGACTTAAATTTAGATACCAGTATTTAGAGAAATAAATTGAGTAACATAACTGGTCTAAATCAAAACATAACCTTAAAACAGAGTGGAACTGCTTATTTTGTGTATAATAAAGTTCTAGCTGAAAAATGTATGATTTCCTCTATTTTCCAATCTTGCCACATAAATAAGTGAAGAAAATATAGTTTACGATATTGTCGATAATTTACAACTACAGTCTAAGTTTACAGAAAGTTATGATATTAGCATCATCCTTAATGAAAATTAACAAAGGATTGCATTATAATATTTTTTTTAAATAAAAGCTGGAGTAAGTGGTGAATACTCACAAGTTTTCTTTTGTAATGGCTTACAGGTACTGGCTCAAAAATGCAAACTGTGTTCCCATAAGAAGCAGCAATCTAAAAATGACACAATTATAAGGTATTTATTCACTGATCTCATATGGGCCTATAGTCACGTGTACAATATAGTAGTCACAGGAGTGGTCAGTGCGTCCTCGACCAGGCCAACATCCTCAGTAGTGAAGCACTGACCACACTCAATCAGCTCCATTGGGCGGGCCACACTGTTCGCATGCCAGACACGAGACTCCCAAAACAAGCACTCTACTCAGAACTCCTTCATGGCAAATGAGCCAAAGGTGGGCAGAAGAAATGTTTCAAGGGCACCCTCAAAGCCTCCCTGATAAAGTACAACTTCCCACCGACACCTGGGAGTCCCTGGACAAAGACCACCCTAAGTGGAGGAAGTGCATCTGGGAGGACGCTGAGCACCGAGCCTCATCGGCGAGAGCATGCAGAAATCAAGCGCAGGCAGCGGAAAAAGCGTGTGGCAATCTAGTCCCACCCACCCTTTACCTCAACGACTATTTGTCCCACCTGTGATGGGGACTGTGGTTCTCATATTGGACTGTTCAGTCACCCAAGGACTTTTTTTTTTTTAAAAAGAGTGGAAGCAAGTCTTCATTGATTCCGAGAGACTGCCTATGGTTGACTGACTGATACTAGTCACACCAATTCCCTGCAATAAAATTCAATTTTACTTCAGTGGGCATCAAGTTACGCAATATCACTGCGGTTTAACTTGTGATATAGTCACATGTGTTTGAAATTGAACTACTTTCAATCTGATTTGTTGCACTGAATAGTAACTATTTCATTCAGAGATTTTAAAAAATCAACACCAACTACTTTGTGTAGGTTCTTCAGTCACACTGACGGGAGATGTCTCCTGATCAGTTATACAACAGACAACATCTGCTGGAAGGCATTAACTGGAGACCAAGTATGAGAGCACATGCTCTTTATCCATGGATTTGTATTTACCTTGATATATTTGCAGCATTGCAACCCAAAGAACAGAAGAACATAAGAAATAGGAACAGGGTTAGGCCATACGACCCCTTGAGCCTGCTCCGCCATTCAATAAGATCATGGCTGATCTGATCATGGACTCAGCTCCACCTCCCTGCCCGCTCCCCATAACCCTTAGCCCTTAGCCCTTTATCGTTTAAGAAACTGTCTATTTCTGTCTTAAATTTATTCAATGTCCCAGCTTCCACAGCTATGAGGCAGCGAATTCCACAGATCCACAACCCTCAGAAGAAATTTTTCCTCATCTCAGAATAAGGGGCCACCCATTTAAAACTAAGATCATGCCCTCTAGTTCTAGTCTCCCCTATCAATGGAAACGTCCTCTCTGCATCCACCTTGTCAAGCCCCCACATTATCTTAGATGTTTCGATAAGATCACCTCTCATTCTTCTGAATTCCAATGAGTAGAGGCTCAACCAACTCAACCTTTCCTCATAAGTCAACCCCCTCATCTCCGGAATCAACCTAGTGAATCTTCTCTGAACTGCCTCCAAAGCAAGTATATCCTTTCGTAAATATGGAAACCAAAACTGCACGCAGTATTCCAGATGTGGCCTCACCAATACCCTGTATAACTGTGGCAAGACTTCCCTGCTTTTATACTCCATCCCCTTTGCAATAAAGGCTAAGATACCATTGGCCTTCCTGATCACTTGAGATAAAATAGCATTAAATATTTCTCAGATAAAGCACAATCATAAAATAGCCATAATGAACAAAGTTTAAATGTATTATGCACTGCAGTTGTCGCATCCAGAACAGTTTTTGACAAGGTAAAACAAAATGCTAAAATCCCAAAATATGACATAAGTTTCCATCAATACATTACTGGGAGTAATCAAATAAAAATATCATACCCTGCCTTGCTGAAGGGAGCATTCCACACAGCCAACTTGGATGTTTCCATGTTTAGCACCTGGGATGATCTGAACACATTCAAAGTCACTTCCAAGAATCACTATGTCGCATCCTGAAGCGTATGCCTAGCAAAGCAGAAATCACAACAAACAATTAATTAACCTCACAAACATTTTCCAGCTAAAGTAAAGCTTCATGAGATCACGGAGGTGTGTGGGGGGCCTGACCCATCCACCTCCATGGCACGAACCTGGTATTGCAGTACTTCCAGGAACGGTGCAGTGGCTCTCGGCCTTTTGGCTAAGAGCATTGGCGCAGAGTGATCCTTGATGTGTGCAAGGTGACCTCTGGCGTTTGTGATTTGACAAAGAATTGGAAAGATTGGCAACGAAAATTTAAGGGAGAAGCTACAGTTGAATAAAGAAAATTAATTTAACAACAGGAAACAGATTGCCATAAATGATAACTGACTTCCATTTCATAATAGCAAATCACATTCAGTATTTACAAAACTTCCAAAAAATTCAACTATATTAGATACATTTCTGAACATTGTTATTGGACTCTCACACATTATGGTGTTGCTCATGGATAAAAATAGCTTCTCTCTTCCTGCAACTTCTTTCTCAATTTCTTCTATTTCTTTGGGCCCTTTGGTTTGTCTCTCACGGTTTGTCTCTCATGTTTTCTTCTTTCTATCTTTCTCCAGCTTTCACACAATTTCTCTAATTCATCTCTCTGTTATAACTATTTTACTCTCATTTTTTCTATGACTCTACCCTTCTATGTGCCTAATCTCGTTTGGCCCAGAATTTCCAGTCAGGGTGACGGCAAACTGGCTGCCTTCGCCATCATTCCGCCTTTGAAACTGACCGCAACTTTGGGATTTGGCGCATGCAAAAACCCTTAAGTTGCGGTCTGTCATTGACAGCTCTGAAACAGGCTGGTTTCATTGGGCCCAAGTTTCGGAGGTGCGCCGACTTTCTAGACTAAAAAGGGCGCTGAAAAGTTACCTTCCAATTCTCCTCGCTCCTCACGATGTCTTTGGCCTCAGCGTAGCGCAGCACACCCAGTGGGAGGGCGGAGCCATGTCCCGGCACTGAAAACAGTGCCGGGACCTCTGCACATGCGCGCTCGAGTGTGTGCGCATGTGCAGTAGCTCCTCGCAGCCCGAATCTCTGCGACGCTCCACAGGCTGTGTGGGAAGGGCCCGAAGCACGCCGCCCCTAGCCCTGGCTAAATGGGCTCCCTCATCAGCGGCCTGCTGCCTCCATAAGGTAGGACTTCTATTTTTTATTTGTTATTTATTGATTGATTGATTGCTTATTACTTTGGTCTTGGTGCTTTAGATGTAGGGTTCCTTCTATTTTTTATTTGTTAATTAATTGCTTATTACTTTTTGTGCTTTATTTAGTGCTTTGCAAGTCTTGGTGCTAGGTGCAGTTCCTCTCAGCTTCCTTGTATGCTTTATTTGTTATTGAATGCTTATTTTTGTGCTTTGTTTATGGCTTGGTGCTTTAAATATACTGCTTTGTTTAGTGCTTGGTGCTTAAAATGTATTTATGCTTCTTTAATGTTGTTGTGAAGGTGTTTATTGCTTTGCAAGGTCCTCTCACTTCCCTTCCCCCCGCCATCTCTGGCTACCTGCGCTGATTTCTTAGCTCACCGCAAGGTTTTTCTGTGCGGACACAAGTGGCCACATACGCTGGCCTAAGTTAGTATGGAGTAACTTTTAGCTGTCTAAACTTGCTTAAATGGCCAAAACAGGCGTAAGTGAGTAGTAACGGCCCCTTTTGAAAAAAAAACTAACTCACTTACACTGGAGCAAATTAAATGGGCAGAATTGCGATTTTTAAAGATACTCCAAAAAAAATCTAGTTGCTCAAAAAAAAAACTGGACAAACTTGGGCCCACTGACAGTGCACCTGAGTGCCAATAATGATTCTCTTTGATATTGGAAGGGAGATGATTGGGAGCATCTTGGTATTTGTCTTGTAGACTTATCTAGCTTCCCCTTAAATGCATCCATGTTATTTGTCTCACCTACTCCAAGTGGTAGTGCATTCCACATTCTTGCCAGTCTTTGGGTAAAAAGATTTCTCCTGAATTCCCGATTGGATTTATCAGTGAAAATCTTATATTTATGACCTCTAGTCTTAGACTCCCCACAAATGGAAACATTTTCTCTACAACTACCCTATCAAACCCTTTCAATATCTTAAGAAATCTATCAGGTCACCCCTCAGCCTTCTCTTTTTAAAAAAAAAGAGTAAAGAGCCCCAGCCTGTTCAGCCTTTCCTGATAAATGTATCCTCTCAGTTCTGCTATCATCTTTGTCGCACCTTCACCAATGCCTCTATATCCTTTTTATAATATGGAGACCAGAACGCACAGTACTCCAAATGTGGTCTAACCAAGGTTCTATACAAGGTTAACATAACTTCGGCAAAATACTGCAGACGCTGGAAATCGGAAATAAAAATAGAAAATGCTGGAAATACTCAGGTCACCTGCTGAGTAGTTCCAGCATTTTCTATTTATATGTAACATAAATTCTCTGCTTTTCACTTCAACCCCCTGGAAATAAACCCCAGTGCTTGGTTTGTATTTTTAATGGCCTTATTTATTATTCATCCTAGTTGCCCTGATGCAACTCAGTTGCTTGCTAGGCCACTTAAGGCAGCAATTAAGACTCAACCATATTGGTGTCGGACTGGAGTCACGTATTAGCCAGATTGTAAAAGGACAGCAGGTTTCCGTCCCTAAAATGATATTAGTGAACCAGTTGAGTTTTATGACAAACCGACAGCTTCATGGTCATTTTTACTGATATCAGGCTTTTATTTCCAATTTTTTTTAAAGCTTTTTCAAATTGTCAAACTATCATGATGCGATTTGGATCCACATTCTCTGGATTGTTAGTCCAATCCTCTGTTTCATGACAAATTTCTGAATAGCTCTGCAATATTTTGTTTTAACATATAAGTTTGTTAAAACAACATTTTCCAGTTTCTCAGAAATAATAGTAACAGCATTTGCCTAGTACGTAGCCACACCCATTGAGGCACCCCACCTAGATCAAGCTTAGATTTCCAGGAATTGAGGATAAGACACCTTATCAAGCACCAACAGATGCAGGGTTCCCCACCCTGAACTGAATTATGCCAGATACAAATAAGGTTCCAAACTGGGCTCATCAAGAAAGCAGATTGATGAAGTGCTGCTTTTTTATCACCTTCTTTAGGGAATAAGACTGAGTTACATAGGGCTCAGAATTGCCCAGTAGTTGCTCCGTTTTTTTGGGAGCAACTTGATTTTTCTGGAATATCTTAAAAAATCTCCATTTTGCACTTTCAATTTGCGTCAGTGTAAGTGAGTTAGGATTGTTTTTTTTTTTAAGTTTAGTTTTTTTCAAAAAGGGGTGTTACCAGCCACCTACGTCCGTTTTGGCCATTTAGGCCACTTTGGCCAGCTAATAGTTACTCCAAACTAACTTAGGCCAGCGTATGTGGCCACTTGTGGCCGCACAGAAAACCCTTGCGGAGAGTTAAGAAATCAGCGCAGGTAGGTACTAATGACTTAACTAAAGAATGTGAATAGGATCAAACAGCTATACAGGACATCATATGGCAAACTTCGCAAAGTTAATTTATTACACAACAGAAGCATTCATGGAAGCTTAAACTACAAAAATAAAAGTAGTAAAGAGACAAAACATATTTACGTAATTTTTTCAAAATATCCAAATAAAAAATTGAAGTATCTCCTGCTCATAATTCTTATGTAGGAAAGTATTTTCATCAACAGGGTTAAGGAAAGTCTTGAGTAAGCTCATTAAAATTACTGACTACAGTTATCACACTGCCCCCCCCCCCACCCCGATCAAAACTCTCCCCCCCTCGGAATCAAAACTCTCCTCCTCCTCTCCACCCGATCAAAACTTTCCCCCCTCTCTCCACACCCCCCCTAATCAAAACTCTCCCCCCCCACCTGATCAAAACTCTCCCCCCTCCACCGATCAAAACTCTACCCTCTCCTCCCCCCTCCTTCCTTCCCGGGAGACCTTAGCCCGGGAAGGCAGCGGACCGGCCTGTACAGCAGGCCACTCGGCCCGGGTTGGGACGGAACGCATCAGGTCCCACGCTGCAACACGCATCATCAACAGGAGCCACTGCGCATGCGCAAACGCACTAATGCGCATGCGGACAGCTGCCGGCATTCTTTCTCGCGCAGGGCTCTAGCTCCGCCCCCAATGGAATCACCATTCCCCGGGAGAGTCAAGAGTGGCCAGAATCTGGGGACATCTTTTTGGCGCAGTTTTGCACCTAGAAAGTCGGCACATCTCACAAAAAAATTTGGGCCCAATAAATCTATAGCACAGAAACAAGCTATTCGGCCCAACTGGTCTATGACGGTATTTTTGTTCCACATGAGCCTCCTCCCACCACTTTTCATCTAACGCTATCACCATATCCATCTACTAACCCGATCAGCATAGCCTTTTAGTCCTTTCTCCCTCCCAAAAGCTTGCCATATGTCTACACTATGTCATTGAGGGGTAGCATATAGATGACGAAGAGGAGAGGCCAAGAACAGATCCCTAGGGGACTCCCAAGGTGAAGATGTATAGGTGGGAAGAGAAGAAATGAATAGAGATTAGCTACAATTGGATAGATGAGTGGAATCAAGCAAAAAGGGGAAGCAGCTAATAAATAGTCTCTACCTTGGTAACAAAAAAAAGTGTATGAGCTCCTAACATGTTAGAGGTTATTTCTGCTCTCCAGGTTCTTCCGAGAGTAGTGGGTAGCTTTGGCAGAGGAGAATGAGGGCTGGTAGAGCTTGAAAAGAGGAAATTTGAAACAATTCTCATCATTTTATTTTCTCTTAGTACTTTTTAAAATAATAGTATGTAATGTAACACTGCACGTTTTACAGGATGTTGGATATCGCTACAAACTATTGAAGACTAGAACTATACTCAAAATAGATTTCGTTCAATGTCAGAAAGAACGCACTTTCAAAACATTGCCTACAGCATTATACAGCGAGGACCACAATGTTAATGAAGACAAAAGGTCTTCAAATAATCTGCAATAATGTGTGGTTAAGCCATAGTGTATGCATTAGCCACGTGACCAGATAATCACAATAGTTGAAGCTGGATAGTTGAAGCTGTATTCAATGTCCTTTATGTAGCTAGTGCAAACATGCAGAGGTTAAGTTGAGGCTAAAGCCATAAGAATTTTAAAAATAAATATCAGAATTCAAAAATACAAAAAATTGGAATGTAGTAAATCGCAAACTGATACTGATGAGGTGAAATGGAAAATGTGAGTTTTCTCTCCCCACAAATTACAATTTGAATTATATGTCGAATTGCTTTCCACACATTTAAGATATTCAATGTTATATTCAAAATAACCTTCAGCTCCTGCCATATCAATAAATATAATTGAATGAAACTGAGACCACATAACTGGGAAAAAAAAGCAGCCATGGCCTGTCTTCACAAGAGTAAAAATAAAATTCTAATACGTCTGCAAATCACCCTGCTACTCTAATCAGTACTGTTCCAGTGATTCCACCCTGCTGCTCAGAGCCATCTGTCAATTAACTCAATGTGCACCAATAAAAGGTCAAGTAATCACATACCAAATCACAAGTCAAGAGTGAAAAAGAGAATTGGAAAAGCTCATTAGCTGTCAATAAGTACTTTACCATTACATGGAAAACATTTATAGGTGGTCTTTGATAAGAATATGTTCTACAGATTTCATTTAAAAATTGCCTATGTTACCTGTAATCTGGGGCATGTGTGCAATTTTGCTGCGCAACGTGTACAATGTTGAAACCCATCTAAATACGGAAGCATCTTAATGAAGTGATATGCGTAATATTAAATATTGT
The DNA here is from genome assembly GCF_044704955.1 of Pristiophorus japonicus. NCBI lineage: Eukaryota > Metazoa > Chordata > Chondrichthyes > Pristiophoridae > Pristiophorus > Pristiophorus japonicus. The sequence goes on from NC_091993.1 coordinate 16,615,887, forward strand.
AGTTATATTAATATGCAAAATATTTTTACACACTACAATGTAGACTTGGTCAAACAAGCTACCCTTCTGATTTTTCAATGTCCAAACACATAATACAACTCAAACTTTCTGCTGCTCCCAAACAGACCTTTAAAAATACTCTTGGATGGTCAAAATGGATTTTACAACCCTTATTATTAAATATTATCCACCCAAATAACTACAAGCTCAGTAGAGTTCCCACAAAAATGCTGTGATTGTATTGCATTGACCATGAATGTGTCAATCTACTTAGATTCAACACTATCGAGTTTTAGTGCAATGGTTTGAACTTGAATTATCCCACACGTATTTCCACATTTAGACTGGGAATTGGTTCACACGTACAGTAGTCACACATTTATTAGTGTCACTTTCAGATCTTGATTCAGTAACAGGAACAGATAGATAATATGCCAAGAATTCAAATGGGTTTCTAATCCACACGAAGAAAATTACAGCAACCCTCACAAACCACTATTAAAATGTTATTAGTTAGTTCTGGGCACTGACAGGAGACAACTGAACAGGTATATCAGAGATAAAATGATAGAGGAAACAAGATTAATGCCTAGAATTTGTGCAGGGGTTCTCACGATTTTCCCGTTGACGTCTTTTCTCCAGCGTTCCCACTAATCCGTTATGGTTACAGTGGAGAGTCAGGAGAATCCCTGCAGAAATTCTACCCCTAAATAATTAAGGGAAGAAATGAGGTTAAAAGTGAAAGCACAATAAGAATCCTAAATGGGAGAAAAAAAGAAAAGGAACATGCATTTTATATAGCACCGTTCACATCCACAGGACAACACGAAGCATTTCACAGCGAATGAAGTACCTTGAAATAAAATAATTAGGTCAGGCAGCCCCTGTGGGGAGAGAAACAAAGTTAACGTTTCAGGTCGATGAGCTTTCATCAGACTGGAAAAAGTTAGAGATATAGCAGATCTTAAGCAATTACAGGGCCAGGGGAAAAGGGGAGGAAGGAAAGAACAAATGGGAAGGTCTGTGATAGGATGGAAGGCATGAGATTAAATGACAAAAGGAAAGATGGTGCAAGGTTCGGTATTCACTGAGGAGGACACAAACAACCTTCCGGATATAAAAGGGGTCAGAGGGTCTAGTAAGGAGGAGGAACTGAGGGAAATCCTTATTAGTCGGGAAATTGTGTTGGGGAAATTGATGGGATTGAAGGCCGATAAATCCCCAGGGCCTGATGGACTGCATCCCAGAGTACTTAAGGAGGTGGCCTTGGAAATAGTGGATGCATTGACAGTCATTTTCCAACATTCCATTGACTCTGGATCAGTTCCAATGGAGTGGAGGGTAACCAATGTAACCCCACTTTTTAAAAAAAGGAGGGAGAGAGATAACAGGGAATTATAGACCGGTCAGCCTGACATCGGTAGTGGTTAAAATGATGGAATCAATTATTAAGGATGTCATAGCAGTGCATTTGGAAAGAGGTGACATGATAGGTCCAAGTCAGCATGGATTTGTGAAAGGGAAATCATGCTTGACAAATCTTCTGGAATTTTTTGAGGATGTTTCCAGTAGAGTGGACAAGGGAGAACCAGTTGATGTGGTATATTTGGACTTTCAGAAGGCTTTCGACAAGGTCCCACACAAGAAATTAATGTGCAAAGTTAAAGCACATGGGATTGGGGGTAGTGTGCTGACATGGATTGAAAACTGGTTGTCAGACAGGAAGCAAAGAGTAGGAGTAAATGGGGACTTTTCAGAATGGCAGGCAGTGACTAGTGGGGTACCGTAAGGTTCTGTGCTGGGGCCCCAGCTGTTTACACTGTATATTAATGATTTAGACGAGGGGATTAAATGTAGTATCTCCAAATTTGCAGATGACACTAAGTTGGGTGGCAGTGTGAGCTGCGAGGAGGATGCTATGAGGCTGCAGAGCGACTTGGATAGGTTAGGTGAGTGGGCAAATGCATGGCAGATGAAGTATAATGTGGATAAATGTGAGGTTATCCACTTTGGTGGTAAAAACAGAGAGAAAGACTATTATCTGTATGGTGACAGATTAGGAAAAGGGGAGGTGCAACGAGACCTGGGTGTCATGGTACATCAGTCATTGAAGGTTGGCATGCAGGTACAGCAGGTGGTTAAGAAAGCAAATGGCATGTTGGCCTTCATAGCGAGGGGATTTGAGTACAGGGGCAGGGAGGTGTTGCTACAGTTGTACAGGGCCTTGGTGAGGCCACACCTGGAGTATTGTGTACAGTTTTGGTCTCCTAACCTGAGGAAGGACATTCTTGCTATTGAGGGAGTGCAGCGAAGGTTCACCAGACTGATTCCCGGGATGGCGGGACTGACCTATCAAGAAAGACTGGATCAACTGGGCTTGTATTCACTGGAGTTCAGAAGAATGAGAGGGGACCTCATAGAAACATTTAAAATTCTGACGGGGTTAGACAGGTTAGATGCAGGAAGAATGTTCCCAATGTTGGGGAAGTCCAGAACCAGGGGACACAGTCTAAGGATAAGGGGTAAGCCATTTAGGACCGAGATGAGGAGGAATTTCTTCACCCAGAGAGTGGTGAACCTGTGGAATTCTCTAACACAGAAAGTTGTTGAGGCCAATTCACTAAATATATTCAAAAAGGTGTTAGATGGAGTCCTTACTACTAGGGGAATCAAGGGGTATGGTGAGAAAGCAGGAATGGGGTACTGAAGTTGCATGTTCAGCCATGAACTCATTGAATGGCGGTGCAGGCTCGAAGGGCCGAATGGCCTACTCCTGCACCTATTTTCTATGTTTCTATGTTTCTAAGGCAAAAGCGGATGGTAATGGGACAAGTGAAGAAACAAAAGATGGATCTGGCGGAGATGTAAATGGGAATAAACACAATGCCCCGGCGGCGAATAGGAACACAGCAGCACAAAATGGCGACCCTGCGAAGAAAGCTCTATTCAGCCAACGCCTCAGAACCAACCAGACTTCCTCCAATGGATCGGAGCCGCAGAGTGTCCACAGTGCCTGGTCTGCCCTCAAGTCCACCATGAGAATGTTGTGGATAGCACATTTAGTGAGTTGGTCACACCGCAGGTAAGGGTTAGGACAGATGGTGAATGGGTGACCAAGAGACAAGGTAAAAGCAGGAAGGTAGTGTAGGAGTCCCCTGCGGTCATCTCCCTCCAAAACAGATATACCGTTTTGGATACTGCTGGGGGAAATGACTTACCAGGGGAAGGCACCAGCAGCCAGGTTCATGGCACCATGGGTGGCTCTGCTGCACAAAAGGGCGGGAAAAAGAGTGGGAGAGCTATAGTGATAGGGGATTCTATTGTAAGGGGAATAGATAGGAGTTTCTGCGGCCGCAACCGAGACTCCAGGATGGTATGTTGCCTCCCTGGTGCAAGGGTCAAGGATGTCTCGGAGAGGCTGCAGAGCATTCTGGAGAGGGAGGGTGAACAGCCAGTTGTCGTGCTACATGTAGGTACCAACGATATAGGTAAGAAGCGGGAAGAGGTCCGACAAGCTGAATTTAGGGAGCTAGGAGTTAAATTAAAAAGTAGGATCTCAAAAAGTAGTAATCTCTGGATTGCTCCCAGTACCACGTGCCAATCAGAGTAGAGGGAGCAGGATAGTTAGAATAAATACATGGCTTGAGCAGTGATGCAAGAGGGAGGGATTCAAATTCCTGGGATATTGGAACCAGTTCTGAGGGAAGTGGGACCTGTACAAAAGGGACGGTCTGCACTTGGGCAGGACTGGAACTGATGTCCTAGGGGTAACATTTGCTAATGCAGTTCGGGAATGTTTAAACTAATATGGCAGGGGGATGGGAACCTATGCAGCGAGACAGGCGGAGTAATATGGAGTCAGAAACAGTTGGTGGAAAGGTAAAAAGCAATAATGGAAGGCCGAGTAAACAAAGGCAAGAAACAAAAAGGGCCACACTACATCATAATTCTAAAAGGACAAAGGGTGTTAAAAAACAAGCCTGAAGGCTTTGTGTCTTAATGCAAGGAGTATCCGTAATAAGGATGAATGAATTAACTGTGCAAATAGATGTTAACGGATATGAAGTGATTGGGATTACGGAGACGTGGCTCCAGGATGATCAGGGTTGGGAACTCAACATCCATGGGTATTCAACATTCAAGAAGGATAGAATAAAAGGAAAAGGAGGTGGGGTAGCATTGCTGGTTAAAGAGGAGATTAATGCAATAGTTAGGAAGGACATTAGCTTGGATGATGTGGAATCTATATGGGTAGAGCTGCAGAACACCAAAGGGCAAAAAACGTTAGTGGGAGTTGTGTACAGACCTGCAAACAGTAGTAGTGATGTTGGGGGGGGCATCAAACAGGAAATTAGGGGTGCATGCAAGAAAGGTGCAGCAGTTATCATAGGTGACTTTAATATGCATATAGATTGGGCTAACCAAACTGGAAGCAATACGGTGGAGGAGGATTTCCTGGAGTGCATAAGGGATAGTTTTCTAGACCAATATGTCGAGGAACCAACGAGAGGGGAAGCCATCTTAGACTGGGTGTTGTGTAATGAGAGAGGATTCATTAGCAATCTTGTTGTGCGAGGCCCCTTGGGGAAGAGACCATGGTCCAGAACTTAAAGAAGGGTAACTTTGAAGGTATGAGGCGTGAATTGGCTAGGATAGATTGGTGAATGATATTTAAGGGGTTGACAGTGGATGGGCAATGGCAGACATTTAGAGACCGCATGGATGAACTACAACAATTGTACATCCCTTTCTGGCGTAAAAATAAAAAAGGGAAGGTGGCTCAACTGTGGCTATCAAGGGAAATCAGGGATAGTATTAAAGCCAAGGAAGTGGCATACAAATTGGCCAGAAATAGCAGCGAACCTGGGGACTGGAAGAAATTTAGAACTCAGCAGAGGAGGACAAAGGGTTTGATTAGGGCAGGGAAAACAGAGTACGAAAGGAAGCTTGCAGGGAACATTAAGACGGACTGCAAAAGCTTCTTTCGATATGTAAAGAGAAAAAGGTTAGCAAAGACAAACGTAGGTCCCCTGCAGTCAGAATCAGGGGAAGTCATAATGGGGAACAAAGAAACGGCAGACCAATTGAACAAGTACTTTGGTTCGGTATTCACTAAGGAGGACACAAACAACCTTCCGGATATAAAAGAGGTCAGAGGGTCTAGTAAGGAGGAGGAACTGAGGGAAATTCTTATTAGTCGGAAAATTGTGTTGGGGAAATTGATGGGATTGAAGGCCGATAAATCCCCAGGGCCTGATGGTCTGCATCCCGGAGTTCTTAAGGAGGTGGCCTTGGAAATAGCGGATGCATTGACAGTCATTTTCCAACATTCCATAGACTCTGGATCAGTTCCTATGGAGTGGAGGGAAGCCAATGTAACCCCACTTTTTAAAAAAAAGGAGGGAGAGAAAACAGGGAATTATGGACCGGTCAGCCCGACATCGGTAGTGGGTAAAATGATGGAATCAATTATTAAGGATGTCATAGCAGTGCATTTGGACAAGGTCCCACACAAGAGATTAATGTGCAAAGTTAAAGCACATGGGATTGGGGATAGTGCTGACGTGGATTGAGAACTGGTTGGCAGACAGGAAACAAAGAGTAGGAGTAAATGGATACTTTTCAGAATGGCAGGCAGTGACTAGTGGAGTACCGCAAAGTTCTGTGCTGGGGCCCCAGCTGTTTACATTGTATATTAATGATTTAGACGAGGGGATTAAATGTAGTATCTCCAAATTTGCGGATGACACTAAGTTGGGTGGCAGTGTGAGCTGCGAGGAGGATGCTATGAGGCTGCAGAGCGACTTGGATAGGTTAGGTGAGTGTGCAAATGCATGGCAGATGAAGTATAATGTGGATAAATGTGAGGTTATCCACTTTGGTGGTAAAAACAGAGACACAGACTATTATCTGAATGGTGACAGATTAGGAAAAGGGGAGGTGCAACAAGACCTGGGTGTCATGGTACATCAGTCATTGAAGGTTGGCATGCAGGTACAGCAGGCAGTTAAGAAAGCAAATGGCATGTTGGCCTTCATAGCGAGGGGATTTGAGTACAGGGGCAGGGAGGTGTTACTACAGTTGTACAGGGCCTTGGTGAGGCCACACCTGGAGTATTGTGTACAGTTTTGGTCTCCTAACTTGAGGAAGTACATTCTTGCTATTGAGGGAATGCAGCGATGGTTTACCAGACTGATTCCCGGGATGGCGGGACTGACATATCAAGAAAGACTGGATCAACTGGGCTTGTATTCACTGGAGTTCAGAAGAATGAGAGGGGATCTCATAGAAGCGTATAAAATTCTGACGGGTTTAGACAGGTTAGATGCAGGAAGAATGTTCCCAATGTTGGGGAAGTCCAGAACCAGGGGACACAGTCTAAGGATAAGGGGTAAGCCATTTAGCACCGAGATGAGGAGAAACTTCTTCATCCAGAGAGTGGTGAACCTGTGGAATTCTCGACCACAGAAGGTTGTTGAGGCCAATTCACTAAATATATTCAAAAAGGAGTTAGATGTAGTCCTTACTACCAGGGGGATCAAAGGGTATGGCGAGAAAGCAGGAATGGGGTACTGAAGTTGCATGTTCAGCCATGAACTCATTGAATGGCGGTGCAGACTCGAAGGGCCGAATGGCCTACTCCTGCACCTATTTTCTATGTTTGTATGTAGCACCTGTGAAGAAACTCTTGGTTACTCCACCAGAAAACATCGACTGGTTCGATGAGAACGACAAGGAGATCTAGGAGCTAATAAACCAGAAACGCAAGGCATTTTTGAATTGGAAACAAGACCTCAACTTGAGTGATAGAAAGCCGACCCACTGAAGGCCAAGGTCCAACAAAAAACTCGGGACCTATAGAACAGATGGTAGGTGGAAAAAGTGAAGAGTGCATGGATTTTTTAGCGCAGTCAAGACCACCTATGGCCCAAGCACTCAAGGTCCTATTCCACTGAGAGCCAAGAACGGAGGTGCTCATCAAGGGCAGAGAAGCAGTCTCTGGAAGGAGCATTTCGAGGATCTTCTCAACCAAGACTTTGTCTTTGACATGAGTGTCCTTGACTCCATCCCACAACATGCTACCCGTCACCAGCTCGGCACATGCCCAGCCCAGCATGAGATTGAAAAGGCCATCCTACAACTAAAAAAACAAGATCTCAGGAGCAGATGCCAAGTACTAAAGCATGGCGAAGAAGTACTATTGGCACGAATACATCACCTCATCTCTCATATCTGGAAGGAGGAGAGCATGCCAGGGGACCTCAGTGACGCCGTAATCGTGACCAGCTTCACGAAAGGTGACAGGTCCAACTGCAGTAATTACAGATAAGTTTCCCTGCTGTCTGCCACAGGGAAAATCATTGCAAGACTCCTCCTCAATCGTCTTCTCCCAGTGGCTGAAGTGCTCCTCCCAGAGAAGCAATGCGGATTCTGCGCACTAAAGGGCACAACGGACATGATCTTCACCGCGTGACAAATCCAACAAAAAGGGAGCAGCATCAACTTCTGTACATGGCTTTCTTTGACCTCACAAAGGCCTTCAACTCTGTCAACCATGAGGGATTATGGAGTGTCCTTCTCAAATTCGGCTGTCCTCAAAAATTTGTCACCATCCTCCGCCTGCTTCACAATGGCATGCAAGCCGTGAGTATTAACCACACGGATTAACCACAGATCCAATACATGTGCAGACAGGGGTCAAGCAAGGCTGTGTCATCGCACCAACGCTCTTCTTAATCGTCCTCGCTGCAATGCTTCATCTTTACCTTTAACAAGCTCCCCGCTGGAGTGGAGTTAATCTACAGGACGTGGAAAATAGTTCAACCTCCGATGCCTCCAGTCCAGATCCAAGTTGTTCCAACCTCGTTCACTGAAGTACAATATACAGATGGCGCTTGCGTTTGTGCACACTAAGAGTCCGAACTCCAAATCATCATGGATACCTTCACTGAAGAAAATGAGAGTCTGGGCCCTACATTAAATATCAGTAAGACAAAGGTTCTCCACCAACCTGCCCCCGCCACACAGCACTGCTCCCAGATTATCAAGATCCATGACGAGACCTTGGACAACATGGACCACTTCCTGTACCTTGGAAGCAAGGACAGACATCAATGACGAAGTCCAACACCGCCTTCATTGTGCCAGTGCAGTCTTCAGCCGTCTGAAGAAAAGCGTGTTTGAAGACCAGGATCTCAAAGCCGGCACCGAGCTCACGGTCTACGGAGCAGTAGTGATATGCTTCAGAGACATAGACTATGTACAGTAGGCACCTCAAAGCACTGGAGAAGTACCACCAACGCTGCCTCTGCAAAATCCTGCAAATTCACTGGCAGGATAGGCGCACAAACATCAGGGTTCTCTGTCAGGCCAACATACCCAGCATCGAGGCATTGACCACGTTCGATCAGTTCCAATGGACAGGCCACATTGTCCGCATGCCCGATACAAGACTCCTGAAACAAGCACTCCACTCTGAACTACGTCACGGCAGGCGAACCAGTGAGAGCTGAGAAGACGCTTCAAGGACTCCTTGAAAAATGTAACAATCCCACTAACTCTTGGGAACCCCTGGCCCAAGACTGCTCAAAGTAGAAGAGAAGCATCCGAGAAGGCGGCGAACATTTCGAGTCTCTTCGCAGGGAGCACGCAGAAGCCAAGTACAAACAACGGAAGGAGCATACGACAAATCATGCATACCACCCACTTGCCCTTCCATCCACTATCTGCCCCACCTGTGACAGACTGTAGATCCAGCATCGGTCTCATCGGTCACCTGAGAACCCATTTTAGTATGGAGGCAAGTCATCCTCGACTCCGGGGGACTGCCCAAGAAGAAGAAATGGGAATAGCCAAATCATTACCTATAGCTGCTGTCCAAAAAATTGGAGACAGTGATCATGATCTGAAATTGTTGAACTCAATGTTGAGTCTGGAAGGTTGTAAAGTGCCTAATCGAAAGATGAGGCGCTGTTCCTCAAGCTTATGTTGAACTTTGTTGGAACAGTGTAGGAAGCCGAGGACAAAGAGGTCAGTGTGGAACTGGGGCAGAGAATTAAAATGACAGCCATCCAGAAGCTTGGCGTCACGCTTGCGGACTGAACAGAGGTATTCTGCAAAGCAGTCACCCAATTTATTCTTCCCAATGTAGAGGAGACCACATCATGAGCAGCAAATACAGTACCTGTATACTAAATTGAAAAGTACAAGTAAATCGCTGTTTCACCTGAAAGGAGTGTTTGGGACTTTGGACAGTGGGAAGGGAGGAGGCAAAAAGGCAGGTGTTGCATCTCCTCTGCTTGCATGGGAAGATGCCATAGGAAGGGAAGGGAGTTTTGGGGGTGACTGAGGAGTGGACTAGGGTGTCGCGGAGTGAACGGTCCCTTCGGAATGTTGAAAGGGGAGGAGAGGAGATGATTTGTTTGATGGTTGCATCATGCTGTAGGTAGCAGAAGACGATCCGTTGAATGTGGAGGCTGATGGGGTGGAAGGTGAGGATAAGGGGAACGCTATCGTGGTTCTGGGAGGGAAAGTGGTGAGAGCAGCAGTGCAGCAAATGGGACGAACACGTTTGAGGGCCCTGTCAACCATGGTGTCTTAACATTTTCCAGTTCTGTTGAAAGGTCATCGATCTGAAGCGTTATCTCCGTTTCTCTCTCTCCACAGATACTGCCTGACCTGCCGAGTATTTCCAGCATTTTCTGTTTTTAATTTCAGTTTTCCAGCAGCTGCAGTATTTTGCTTTTGTCGATGTACTTTGGAAGTCTAATCACTGTTGTAATGTAGACACCACAAAATCTCCCCTGCTCTTCAAGTTGGAATGAGATCTTTTACATCGACCCGAGTGGACAGATAGGATCTTGGTTTAATGCCCCATCTGAAAGACAACATCTCCGACAGCACAACACTCTCTCAGTATATAGAAACATAGAAAATAGGTGCAGGAGTAGGCCATTTGGCCCTTCGAGCCTGCACCACCATTCAATATCATGTACTGCACTGAAGTGTCAGCGCAGATTATGTACTCAAGCCTCTGGAGTGGGGCTTGAACCAACAACCTTCTGAACTAGAGGTTAAGAGTGAGATCACTAAGCCAAGGTTGACATCTCTATTTAAACTTATCCAAAAATGTATCCTCTATTCAAACGTCTTCTCAGCCCCCAAAAAATCTATACAAGCCAGATGACAAACCCAACCTTCCAACATTTTGCCCGCAGATACAGTTCAAGTCACACTAAAAGATTCCTACAGTTTCCAGTTGTAATTTATGATTTTTATAGAAGTTGTTATAATGGACCCCAAAATCAGGAGGAAAATATTATTTTATCTCCGGAAATCTTGGACTGGATTTAAATATGCAGATGCGCTGGGAGCCCAATGGCGCATGGGAAACCCGGAATTATGTTAAGTGCGTCTGTCAGTGGCTTTTTAAACTCAGCCACCTCATTATCATTTTCCTTCTGGGTTTCCCATCCAATGGGTGGACCCGCATGATGCAATCGGAACTCCAGTATAGAAAGGGACAATCCAAAACAAGCAAGTTGTAGGAGTTGGATTTGGCTGTCAAAGAACTAGGAGTGCTGCATGGAGTCGAGACAGGCAAAGGCTGCACCCTGCTTCATGAACGCTTCCCTGGATGTACTGCTGGGGGCTGTGAGGAGCTGGAGGGAGATACTCTTCGCTAGCAACCGGAGGAAGAAGCCTATTGCTGAGACAAAAAAGGGATGGTTGGAGGTTGTTGAGGAGGGCAGCAGCAGGAGCGTGCATAAAGCAGTTTAATGACCTAAGCAGGGCAAGAAAGATGCACCATCCTGACTCAAATCAGCTACCTCCACACAACCCAGGACCAAGTATGCGAGCTTCCTGTTTTGTATTACTCAATAGCAACAACTTGCATTTATACATCGCCTTTAATGTAGTAAAGGGTTTCATCAGCAGACAGGTTGCGGCAGGGGCAGAGACAGGCGATGTTACAGAAGTCATCATGCTATATTGTAGACTTTCTTTATAATCTTGCAATTGGTAAATGTCTGGAATCCATGCTAAGACCATGGAAATATCATCCCAAGGAAGGCAACTGGTAAAGGAAGAAAAACCATAGGATGCAAAATAAAACCAACCCAGAATAAAAGTATCAATGTCGATTGTCCCTACTACCTGCAGTGAGCTTAGACAGTTTCAGCTTCACCAGTTCCTATTAGAACAGCTGCAAATTCATCAAGCAGTTGTCATTAGCAAATGAGAAATATTATCAAGAGTTCTAGTCCGATAATTGGGAAATATTTTGCAGACAGATGTTTATTGATGCAAATTTGAATTTGCCAAGCATGTCCCCCATTTCCGCCAAATTCTTCTTGCATCTTTAAATCCCCATTTCTCACATGGAAAGTGTTGGATTTGAAACTTGATTTCAGTTTCTATACAATCCAACAATTTTCCTTAAGCCTTTCTCTCCAATGTCATAAATGGAGGTGGAAGTAGGCGGTTTTAGTGATGGAGAAGATGTGGGGTTGGAAGCTCAGCTCAGAGTCAAATGGGACGCCAATGTTGTGAATAGAATGGTTCAGCCTCAGACAGTGCTCAGAGAGAGGGTTGGAGTCGATGGCAAGGGAACAAAGTTTATGGGGGGGGAAAATTTCCACTGTTGCAACACATCATGCCCGGAGTCACCCCACCAAATGAGGAACAACATAATAAACTTTGTTTTGGATTTCCTTTTTTTCACTTCTTCCACACTCTTTAAAGGATTGGCTCTGCCGGTAATGCAGGTTATTCTGCATGAGGATTTTGATTCTCTTCACATCATTCTTTGGGATCTACTAATGTCTGAGCCCTATTCAGATTGTCTGTTCATCAGCAGTCCTGCACACAAATAATGCTCAATAATTTTAGTTTGTACATTAAGGGCCAAAAATTCACCAACCTTGCGCCCAGATTTTTGGCGATATTTCGCCATTTTTTGCAAAATCTGGGCGGCGCGAAATTCAGAGACATCTTGCGGTGGCAGTTTTTAAGTACCTCTGGGGAGCAAACCGCCACCGTGTAAGACTCGAAATATCGCTTTCGCAAAGAATTTGGCTCGGCACGCACCCATATTCAGGATGAAAAAAACACCAGGTAAAAAGCTGCATTGCAGTCCTTGGAGCAGCGGTAAGTATGAATACCTGCAAAAAAAGGCAAGTTAAAGCTTTTATTTTTAAATTCTTTTGCAGCGATTCGCTAGTTAAGTGTCATGTGAATGTTTGGTGATTTTTTTATTTTTTGGTGTTTTCCCCCTTCCCAAGGCCTCCCTCGCAGCGGTATTGGCCTCGGAGTAAAATTGCAGAAAATTTGCAGTTTGCGCCACGAATCCTCGTGTAACACCGATTTTTACCGCTGTGCAAATTGAAGCTTGAATTTTAGGCCTTGTAACAGTAGCGGAGCGAAAGCGGTATTTTTGGCGAAAAAAATACCATTTGCCAAAAAAATTTCTATCTAGCCCTAAATCTTTAAAAAAAAGTATTATAGCAGATAGAAGACATGGTCCACATAAATTTGTTAATCCATCATGCTATATTGTGGACTTTCTTTATAATCTTGCAACTGGAAGATATCCAGAGTGCATGCTAAGACAATGGAAATGTCATCCCAAGGAAGGCAACTGGTAAAGGAAGAAAAACCATAGCATGCAAAATAAAAGTATCAAAGTCGATTGTCCCAACTACCTGCAGAGAGTTTCAACTTCACCAGTTCCTATGAGAACAGCTGCAAATTCATCAAGCAGTTGTCATTTGCAAATGAGAAATATTATCAAGAGTTCTAGTCTGATAATTGGGAAATATTTTGTAGATAGATGTTTATTGATGCAAATTTGAATTCGCCAAGCATGTTCCCCATTTCCACCAAACACCTCTTGCGTCTTTAAATCCCCATTTCCATAAGTGTTGTATGGAAACTGAAATCAAGTTTCAAATCCAATCTTCCTTAAACCTTTCTCCCCAATGTCATAAATGGATTTCTTTAATTGTTTTTAAACTCAACCCAGATTTGTTTCAGCCTCCTGTGTGCACTGGCACAGCATCTACAACCCCCCAAATAGCCACTTTCCTTTTGCTTCAGTTGCTCACGACTGTGAAGTTGGTGTTTACAATTTTTACTCCGATGGTTCACCTGACTTTCTTTAGTAGTGGATGTTAAACTATATAAATAAGTGTGCGCTAATTTAAGTATTTTCTTAAAAGAAGGTGTTATACACAAATTTATCTTACAATCACATGGATTTTGAGGCTTGAAACTAGAGCTGATTTAGAAGAGCACCAGCGGCCTGCCTGTAACTGATCAAATTACTTACCAGAAAACTGGAAAACTTGCACCCCAGCTAGCTTTGTTTTACAAGAAATTGAAGACAGAAAGATTTGCATTTATATCGCGCCTTTCACAACCACTGAATCTGCCAAAGCGCTTTACACCCAATGAAGTAGTTTTCGTGTGTAGTCACTGTTGTAATGTAGGGCCAGGGAAACAGTCAATGAACATTCTACAACTGCTTTTAAGAAAGCTCTGGGTACAAAAAGCCCTTCAGCCCATTTGATTTCATCCTTAAAGTACAGGTACCATCTTCAACATTTTCTCATTACAGTTTCTAGCGGGTTCTTAAATGAGTCCATGTATTTTGGCCTCAACCATCATTCTTGGCAAACTCAAAATAGGCACCACCACAGATCTATCCATTGAATTGTTTATTCCATCATTTCACATGAACTAGCTTAAGTCCATCACAGTGGCATTTCTACCGTACACTAGACTTTAGACAACTTGTTAATCGATAATTGCACTCATCCTCCCATAAAGATTTTCAATACAGGAGGTATTTAACAGAAATCATGATTAATATCAAATTTAATTAAAACCAAGCCATAGATATAATCCTCAACTACCCATGCTAGGGGCTGGAAATGGCCTGTGGCTAATTTAAGTAAACAAAAGCCATACTCTCTTTAAAAATTGTGCCGTCGGAGATTATGCTGCACTGTCGGAGTGCAACTTTTAGATGAGACGTTAAACCGAGTCCCCATCTGCCCTCTCAGGTGGACATAAAAGATCCCCTGGTACTATGCGAAGAGCAGCCAGAGAGTTGTCCCCGGTGTCTTGGCCAATATTTATTCCTCATCTCCATAACTAAAACAGACTACCTTGTCATTACAGTATCTCATTGCTGTTTGTGGGAGCTTGCTGTGTACAAATTGGCTGCCACATTTCCTACATTACAACAGTGACTACACTTCAAAGTACTTCAATGGCTGAAAAGCACTTTGAGACATCCAGTGGAAATTAAAGGCACATATAACTGAAAGTTTGTTCTTTCTTTTGTTTGCACATGCAACCAATATTTACAGAATAAAAGATGCTCCCAACAAAATTTTAATCTATTGCTTTAGGGGGGGAAAAGTTCGGATAGGATGTAAATTTGTGTTAAATTATCGCAACAATTTTGCCGCTGTAGGCAATAATGGACTTCTGAAATGCCAGGAAAGCCCCAGCAATGTTGCTGCATGGTCTATCTAATCCCTTCAATTCTATAATATTGAACCGCTGCAGTCAATGTGGTGAAGGTTCAAGAAGACAGCTCACCACCACCTTCTCAAGGGCAATTAGGGACGGGCAACAAATGCTGGCCTCGCCAGCGACTCCCACATCCCAGGAACAAAAAAAAAGGTACTCTAACAATGTTGTTAGCTAGGGAGTTACAGGATTTTGATCCAGTAATGACGAAAGAAATCATGAAATATGGCCAAGTCAGGATGGTGTGTGACTTTTATGGGAATTTAGAGGCGATGACGTCCCCATGCCTGGCTGCCCTTGTCCTTCCAGGTGGTGGAGGTCACGGTTTTGGAAGATGATGGAAAAGCTTTGGCAAGTTGCTACAGTGTATCTTGTAGATGGTGCACACTGCAGACACAGTGTAGCAGTGGTGGAGGGAATGGATGTTTAAGCTTGTGGATGGGGTGCTGATCAAGTGAACTGCTTTGTCCCGAATGGTGCTGAGCATCCATCCAGGCAAGTAGAGAGTTCTGCATCACTTTCCTGACTTGTGCCTTGTAGGTGGTGGAGAGGATTTGTGGAGTCAGGAGATGAGACACTCACTGCAGAATACCCAACCTCTGATTTGTTCTGCTAGCCACAGCAGGATGTTGATGGTTGGGGATTTTGTGATGTTAATGTCATTGAATGTCATGGAGAGGTGGTTAGGCTCTCTCTTGTTGGAGATGGCCATTGCCTGGCACTTGTGTGGCACAAATATCACTTCCCAGCCAAGTTGGATCTTGTCCAGGTCTTATTGCATACGGGCATGGAGTGCTTCATTACCTGAGTATTTTGCGAATGGAGCTGAACACTGTGTAATCATCAGAAAACAGCCCCACTTCTGACCTTATGATGGAGGAAAGGTCATTGATGAAGCAGCTAAAGATAGTTGGGCCCAGGACGCTGCCATGAGGAACTTTTGCAGCGATGTCCTGGGGCTGAGATGATTGACTTCCAATAACCACAACCATCTTCCTTTGTGCGAGGTATGACTCCAGCCACTAGAGTTTTCTAACTAACTTCAGTTTTACTCGGGCTCCTTGATGCCACACTCAGTGGAATGCTGCCTTGATGCCAAAGGCAGTGACTCTCACCTCTGGAATACAGCTCAATTCCACATTTGGAGCAAGGCTGTAATGAGGTCTGGAACTGAGTGGTTCTGGCAGAACCTAAAACTGAGCATCGTTGCGCAGATTATTGGTAAGCAAGTGCCATTTGATAGCACTGTTGAATACTCCTTCCATCACTTTGCTGATGATTGCAAGTAAGCTGATAGGGCAGTAATTGGCTGGGTTGGATTTTTTTTCAGCTTTTTGTGGACAGGACATAGATGCCTGTGTTGTGGCTGTACTGGAATAGAAGATATGGGGAATTCCCTGCTCTTCATCAAATAGTTCACTTGAACTGACAGACAAAGCCTTGGTTTAAAGGCTCTTCCAAAAGACAGCACCTCCATCAATGCAGCACTCACAGTGCTGCACAGAAATGTTGGCCGAGAATATGTACTTAAGTCTGAGCCTTGAACTTAGGGCAAGAATGCTGCTAACTTTGTTGAGCTAACACTTATAAATCGTACTTTGTATATTACATCAGAAAAAAACCAAAAATGTAGTTTGTCGAAGTGCTATGAAGTAAAAATTGCATCTGCTACCAGAAAAAAAATTATATACCACACACACTATTTCAACAACCTGGCATGCTTATATCCGACTGCAACTCTTGCTGGGAATGTTACATTTGCAATAATTTAAACAGCATCAATTTGAGAAGAAACTCCTTTGCTTTTAAAGTATTGAATGAATTGTGTAGAACTCTTGGTAGCAAAATCCTGGTAAATGAACAAAACATACCAAAGTGATAACCGACATTTATTTAGTCTGTGTAGCAGGTTCGTTTCCGTTCTGCACTTCTTAACTGCAACAGTCAAGAGCTTGGGATTTCACTGTACCATCCAGTTTTCGACATCATTCCCATCCAATGAAATAGAAACGCAGCACAGTGCGGGTTGATTCTACACGCATTACTGCCCTGGCAAGGTTGCAATGATATGATAGGACAAGCAACTTATGGGAACCTGTTGGAAATTCTGAAGGACGTCACCGTCAGCCAGTTTCAGCACCATGATTTATTAATGCGATCAGGGCAGCAATCAGCAAAAAGCCAGCGCAACATCAGCCAACCTCAACGATGGCAAATAATTTAAATGGCAGAAACAAAAACAAAAACAAAAGACTGACATCCAAACAGAGAAGAGGGAAACGTGTATTTGTGCTGATGCCCACGGCTTGTGACCACAATCAGCTGCAGAGCTGTGTGTGTGTGTGTGTGTGTAAGGAGGAGGGGATGGAAGAGAACAGCTGAGCTGCTGCACTTCCATTTCTTCGATCTGCTTAACTGTAAGAAGCCGCGGGAGAATTAATGACAACAGCAAGTCAGGCGTGCATCGCCCCCCTTTTGTAAATGATAATATTTCAAATACAAGTTAATTCACACTTCAGTGCACATCTATTGATCCCCTTCCCTTCCCTTCCCACACACACACACACACACACACCAGCAAAAAAGGGCCTGCTGCATCACTGCAGGCTGGCATGAAGTGACATTGGAGAGGGCGAGGGGTTTCAATCTGCAACTGGGAACACCACACTTTTTTTTTGCGGCACTGATTATCAGCACACAATATTCGGGTCAGCCGGCTTGGAATGGGAGCCAACAAAATAAATTACAAATAAATCTCCCTCCTCCACCACCCCCCCCCCTTGCTACACACACTTACCGTGAACGGGATGTCCCCGACGCCCCCGACCGAGTAGCAGTTGTCTCCGGGGTTGACAGCTCCGGTCAGCACCTGATGGAGATGCATCCTGTCGGCCCGGTCCGGCCCGCCTCCCCGTCAACACATCCCGGGGGCTTGGTTTTCCTTCAGTTCCCCCCCCCTCTCTCTCTCCTCACCGCCGTCCACCTGTGTGGAAAAATGGGGTCCTTTTTTTCTTTGCTTTTTTTTTCCCCCCTCTTCTCTTTCTCTTCCCCCCCCCTGCTGACTCAGGAAGATGACGGAAAGCAGCGTTATATGTCTCTCATATCTCTCCTCTTCGCCTCAGCTCAGCGCGCCTTCGCTCTCCGTCACTCCAACGCCGCCCGGCTCCTTCGATTGATTTTTTTTTTCCAAAAAAATGCCCGGATCATTCCGTGCCGTTGCCGCGCGCTCCCGCTCCCGCGCCCGCGCGTGCCCGCCCGCTCGCCGCTTACCTTCACGCTGCGGCGGGCGCGTGACAGGCAGGAGGGGAGGGGCGGGAGGAGGGTGACGTCATGCGGCCTCATGACGCAGCCTTTGCCGCAGCAGGCAGCCGCCCCTTCCCCTCCAGTTGCGCTTGAAGCTGCCAATAAAGAGTTGCGTTTCTATAGCTTCTTTCACGCCCCCACAGGGCATTCCCCAAAAAGCTGCTTCACAGCCCATTAAGTACTTCTCCCACCCCCACGTGCGGTCACTGCCGTAACGTAGGAGACGGCGGCAGCCAATTCGCGCACAGCAAGCTCCCACAAACAGCAATGCCATCGTGAGCAGATCATCTGTTTTTAGCGATGTTGGTGGAGGGATAAATATTGGCGCAGGTTACCGGGGATAATTCTCCCTCCCCCCCCCCCCCCCCCCGTTCTTCTTCGAAAATGCAATCTTTCACGTCCACCAGAGAGTGCGGACGGTGCCTCGGTTTAACGACTCATCTGAAAGACGGTACCTCCAACAGTGCAGCACTCCCTCAGCACTGCACTGGAGCATCAGCCTAGATTTGTGCATTCAAGTTTCTAGAGTGGGATTTGAACCCACACCTTCTGACTCAGAGGCGAGGGTGCTACCAACTGAATCACAGTTGACACTTTAGTGAGTCCTTTGGGTACGGCCTTGCAACATCTCCCCCAGCATCTCTTGTGGGACCGCTGAGCTTCGACAAGCACAAATACTTCCTGAGCCGCATTTTCTTTGGTGCATAATACCTTGGAAGATGTTTTCCCTGACTAGGAAGTCTAGAACTTGGGGTGTTACAGTCTCAGAATAAAAGGGGTCGGCCATTTAGGACTGAGATGAGAGATTTCTTCACACAAAGGAATTCTCTACCCCAGAATGCTATGGATCAATGGTCCTTGTAATTTTTGGGGGGGACACGCGGCCCCATTAATGGGCTGCATGGTCCATTCAAAAGTCTGCATGTGCTTTTTTTTCAATTTAAAAGCCGGTTCACCAGCTGTGTGGAACCCTCGGAGCAGCGCCTGGCTACGAGACTTAAAGAGGACATTGTTGTGGATGCTCAGTCGTTGAGTATATTCAAAACAGAGATTGATCCATTTTTGGATGCTAAAAGACCCTCAAAGACCCTGCTAAGAAAGCCCTATTCAGCCAGCGCCTCACAACCAACCTGGCGACTCCCAGTGAACCGGAGACACAGAGTGTCCACAGCGCGTGGTCTGCCCTCAAAGCCTCCATAATTAGCATCTGTGAAGAGACACTCGGTCACTTCACCAGAAAACACCAAGACTGGTTCGATGAGAACGACCAGGAGGTCCAGGAGCTAATAAGCCGCAACATAAGGCAGTCTTGAACTGGAAACAGCAATATAACTCGAAAGTAAGAAAGCAGCTCCGTACACGTCTGGAGACCGAGGTCCAACAAAGAGCTCGCGACCTAAAGCACAGGAGATCCAGCAACCAGCCGACAACCACGACATGCATGGATTCTTTAGTGCAGTCAAGATCACCTACGGCCCAAGCACCCAAGGTCCTACCGCACTGCGGGCCAAGAATGGAGAGGTACTCATCAAGGACAGAGCGGCAGTTAGTGCCCGCTTTGAAATCTCCTTAACCGAGACTCTGTCCTCGTGAGTGTCCTCGACTCCATCCTGCAGCATGCTACCCGCCACCACCTCAGCACAACCCCAGCCCGACATGAGGTTGAAAGGCCATCCGACAACTGAAAAACAACAAGGCCTCAGGAGCAGATGGAGTTCCCGCTGAGGCACTAAAACATGGCGGAGAAGTACTATTGGCATGAATACATGAACTTATTTCTCTTATTTGGAAGGAGGAGAGCATGCCAGGTGATCTCAGAGACGCCGTAATCGTGACCATCTTCAAGAAAGATGACAAGTTTGATTGCGGTACTTCCAGAGGCGTCTCCCTGCTGTCTGCCACAGAGAAAGTCATCACAAGAATTCTCCCCAATTGCCTTCTCCCAGTGGCTGAAGTGCTCCTCCCAGAGTCGCAATGCAAATTCCGCCTACTAAAGGGTACAATGGACATTATCTTCACCGCGTGTCAAATTCAAGAGAAATGCAGGGAACAGCACCAACCTCTCTGTACATGGCTTTTTTGACCTCACAAAGGCCTTCGACACTGTCAACTGTGAGGGATTATGGAGTGTCCTCCTCAAATTCATCTGCCCTCAAAAGTTTGCCACCATCCTCTGCCTGCTCCACGATGATATGCAAGCCATGATCCTGACCAACGGAACCACCGCAGACCCAATCCACATCCGGATCGGGGTCAAGCAAGGCTGTGTCATCGCACCAACGCTCTTCTCAATCTTTCTTGCTGCAATGCTCCATCTCACCCTCAGTAAGCTCCGCTCTGGAGTGGAGCTAATCTACAGAAAAAACAGGAAACTGTCCAACATCTGCTGCCTCCAGTCTAGATCCAAAGTCATCCCATCCTCTGTCATTGAATTATAGTATGCAGACAACGCTTGCATTTGCACACGCTCGGAGGTCGAACTCCAAACAATTGTCAACAGTTTCACTGAAGTGTACGAGAGCATGGGCCTTGCACTAAACGTCCGTAAGTCAAAAGTCCTCTACCAACCTGCCCCCGCCACACAGCACTGCCCTCCGATTATCAAAATCCACGACGAGGCCTTAGACAACGTGAACCATTTCCTATACAGGACTGACATATGAAGAAAGACTGGATTGACTAGGCTTATATTCACTGGAATTTAAAAGAATGAGAGGGGATTGCATAGAAAAATATAAAATTCTGATGGGATTAGACAGGTTAGATGCAGGAAGAATGTTCCCGATGTTGGGGAAGTCCAGAACCAGGGGTCACAGTCTAAGGATAAGGGGTGAGCCATTTAGGACCGAGATGAGGAGAAACTTCTTCACTCAGAGAATTGTGAACCTGTGGAATTCTCTACCACAGAAAGTTGTTAGATATATTCAAAAGGCAGTTAGATGTGGCCCTTACGGCTAAAGGGATCAAGGGGAATGGAGAGAAAGCAGGAATGGGGTACCTAAGTTGCATGATCAGCCATGATCATATTGAATGGTGTTGCAGGCTCGAAGGGCCAAATGGCCGACTCCTGCACCTATTTTCTATGTTTCTATACCTCAGGTGCCTACAGTCAATAAGGGCAGATGTCGATGACGAAGTATAACACCACCTTCAGTGTACCAGTGCAGCTTTCGGTCGCCTGAGGAAGAGAGTGTTTGAAGACCAGAATCTCAAACCTGGCACCAAGCTTATGGTCTACAGAGCAGTAGTGATACCCGCCCTCCTATATGCTTCAGAGACATGAACCATGTACAGCAGGCACCTCAAAGCACTGGAGAATTACCACCAATGCTGCCTCCGCAAGATTCTGCAAATCCATTGGCAGGATAGGCACACCAACTTCAGTGTTGTCGCTCAGGCCAACATCCCCAGCATTGAAGCATTGATCACGTTCGATCAGCTCCGATGGATGGGCCTCATCGTCCGCATGCCTGATACGAGACTCCCAAAACAACAGCTCTACTCGGAGCTCCGACACAGCAAGCGAGTCCCAGGTGGGCAGAGGAAACACTTCACGGACACCCTCAAAGCCTGCTTGAGAAAGTGCAACATCCCCACCAACACCTGGGAATTCCATGCCCAAGACCGCTCAAAGTGGAGGAGAAGCATCCGGGAAGGCGCCAAACAACTCGAGTCTCTTCACCGGGAGCAAGCGGAAGCCAAACGCAAACAACGGAAGGAGCGCACGACAACCCAAGCACCCCACCCACCTGTCCCTTTAACCACCGTCTATACCACCTGTGACAGAGACTGTAGGTCCCGCATTGGACTCATCAGTCACCTGAGAGCTCATTTTTAATGTGGAAGCAAGTCATCCTCGACTCCAAGGGACTGCCTAAGAAGAAAAAGAAGGCTATTAAGGGAACCAAGGAATATGGGGATAGTGCGGGAAGGTGGAGTTAAGGTGGAAGATCAGCCATGATCTTATGGAATGACAGAGCGGGCTCGAAGGGCAGAATGGCCTACTCCTGCTGCAATTCCTTATGTTATTATCACCCTTGAGGATCCTTGTTCTTTCAATAGGAATATCTCCTTTTAAGTCTTATTAACTGATCCATTTGACAGGTTGTCTGTATTGCCTCGCTAAGGGCATTAGAAACATTTTGGCCCATATATTCCTCTTCTCCCTGCACTGAGTGAAATGTGCTCTGTCTCATCTGACCCTGCATGGATTTATAGGTTCCAGTCATTAGCATGGCCTGATCCTTGACAGGACCTACACCCAGGCCTGAGCAGCAGCAAGGACCGATGGCTATGAGGCCTAATCGCGACTGTCCAAAACAGCAGCCAGAAGGCTTATAGCCTCAAGGATACAACGGATCCTTGTGGTAAACAAAGGCCACGTGACCTAAGACCTCCCAATGTGAGGTGCAGTGGTGCAAGGATTACCAACAGCATCTTTAGACACCCCTCTTAATGGACCCCCAACCAGCATACACAGAGGAAAATTAGGTGCTATTATGCCACTCCCCCTCATTTTCATAACATTATAGTGCCTGCACAAATTGTAGGCACGTAGTTCCATCTGCGCTCCCCTCTCCACCCCCCAAAAGAGCCGGAAATCATCGGACAATATGGGCCCAAGTTTCTCCAGGAGTTGCTACATTTTTTTTTGGAGCAACTAGATTTTTTTTTAAGAGTATCTTAAAAATCGCAATTCTGCCCATTTAATTTGCTCCAGTGTAAGTGAATTAGTTAGTTTTTTTTTAGTTCAGTTTTTTTTCCAAAAGGGGGTGTTACCAGCCACTGACGCATGTTTAGGCCATTTAAGCAAGTTTAGACAGCTAAAAGTTACTCCAGAATAACTTAGGCCAGCGTATGTGGCCACTTGTGGCCGCACAGAAAAACCTTACGGTGAGTTAAGAAATCAGCGCAGGTAGCCAGAGATGGGGGGGGGGGGGGGGGGGGGGAAAGAGAGAAGTGAGAGGACCTTGCAAAGCACTAAACACCTTCACAACAACATTAAAGAAGCATAAGTACATTTAAAGCACTCAGCACTAAACAAAGCAGTACTTTTAAAGCACCAAGCACTAATCAAAGCACAAAAATAAGCATTCAATAACAAATTAAAAAATACAAGGAAGCTGAGAGGACCTGCATCTAGCACCAAAACTTACAAAGCACTAAACAACTAGATTAAAAATTGATTGGTAAACTAGCAAACACATTATAGCAAATCCTGTAAATAAGAGTTTTCCGAAGGACATTTTGATGAGCGGGTTTATTCTAACCACTGAAGCACAGTGTGTTTTATTTCCTTGCGGAATGTTTTTATATGGTATTCTTGTAGCAACAAAGGCACCTTTATCAAAAGGCTACAAGAATGTTTTACATAACATTTAAACTATTTTTTTTAGAATTTTATACTCTAATTCTCTGTGTTTGCTGTTTGTCTTGTTTGGTCTTTAGTTCCAGTCTGACAGGCTTTGCTGTTGGATTTGGTTTACACTACCCCTCCCAAGATCTAACAATAAAGCTGTTCTTTAAAAAATATTTGCTGTATATGAGCGGATGCAGCTTCTGGTTTGTAATGTTAAAAAAAAAGTGTTCATGGGGAGGGGAATTTAATTTATCCAGAGCAATGTAACTTTTCTTCTTAAATGTAAAGCCGTTGAGATAGATTTACATATTTATGATCTAGATTAGTTTTATTCCAATTCGATTTTTAATTCTCATCAATTATCTGAAAATGTTATAACCCAACATTATGACTTGCTTGATTTTGGGGTTTTATTTTGGACTGAGCATTTATGTTAGACAAAATTATGCATAGTCAAGAACTACGTACGCTAGCAACTGTGCCAGAGGATTTCTGCCAGCATGCTGATAAAACACCTTAATGGCCAACCCTCAGGTACTTTGTAATATGTCAACATAATTTAAATTTTGCTTACAAATACAGATATTCTGGTAGCTAATCTGGTCACCGATGAGGGAGCCCATTCGGCCAAGGCTAGGAGCATCATGCTTCGGGCCCCTCCCACACAGCCTGCAGAGCACACGGCGAGATTGTGGGGGCGAGGAGTTACTGCACATGCGCGCACACTCTAGAGGCATGTGCAGAGGGCCCAGCGCTGTTTTCAGCGGCGGGACCTGGCTCTGCCCCCCACTGCTTGTGCTGTGCCACGCCAAAGGCCTACAACATTCCAAGGAGCGGCGAGAATTCCTAGGTAAGTTTTCAGCGCCGTTTTTAGTGTAGAAAGGTTGTGCCGTTTTAACCGGGGGGTTGGGGTGGGGGGGCGGGTGCAAACTTGGGCCCCATAAAGGGACAAAAATGCGTTGTCACAGTTCTCCCTTTTTCCTCACTGTGCCTAGGAGGACCATCAGTCTTTATTTTTTCAAAAAGTCATGCAATAGATGAGAATCTGTTAAATGAATAGAACCCTTTCATTTAAAAATGATTGTGACAGAAGATGGATTTTTAGCTGTGGATGTTTTCAACATGTGTTTTTTATCGCCAGCAACGGTATGTAAGGAGTTAAAACCCAAGGTCACCAGGGTATTTCTCTAACGGACCATACAGGTTGGTTGCTGTGGTGTATTTTGCTAAGGCAAGCACAATTGGTGTGAATTGTTTAAATGGCTGGAACCGATCAATCATAAGCTTCTTTGCCATAATCAAAGTTTGGCAATCCATTCAATATTTGTGAGGGAGGGGCAGACTTCTGTGGACATCTTTGAGTTAACATCATTCTAAGAGTTGCAGCCATCCATTGCTTTTCTTGTTTCAGTATAGCTTTAAAGGAATTGTCATCAACCTCTGACTACGTCTGTCTGAGAAGACAGTCAGTGTCAGCTTTTCAACCAACAGACAAAAATCTTTGTCTTTATGGTTATGCTGTGCCATAGCTAAAAAGCTAGTCTACATTTAGAAAAAAAGCGAGCTACATATATTATTTTATGTATCGAAGAAAATAAAGAAATGCACCAGTCACTGTTTTACATTGTATACTGTAGATTTACCTGTCTTATTTAAATAAAACCTTTTGTTGGTTCAGAGCTAAGGCTCGGTTGGATAGAGTGCATATTCATAAGAACATAAGAAATAGGAGCAGGAGTAGGCCATATGGCCCTTCGAGCCTGCTCCGCCATTCAATACGATCATGGCTGATCTGATCATGGACTCAGGTCCACTTTCCTGCCCGCTCCCCATAACCCCTTATTCCCTTATCAGTCTGCCTTTCAAAGAGAGAAGAATCATGTAGTGGCACGTGATACATTCCAGTAGCTGGCATACAAGTGTAAGGGTTCTCTGTTATGATCCTTGGGTCTCAATGTTGTTTATCTAGATATTTGGCAGGTTATGGCACACTCCTGATCCTAGTAGATGCAAGGTCCATTTATGGGAGTAGCTAGTGATGCTGAACTTGAGAAAATAACTAGCTTAAAAAGCCAAAAATGTGACAATGATATTATCAGAAAACTCATTGTTTGCAAGTGGCACTTGATGGTTTGCATCACTGATAATTTTGTGATGCTAAGTGGCCTTTTGTGCCTTTCCTGCATTTTCTGTTTTTCTTTTATTCTTATCTGTTAGTGAGTCATCTAACCAATTTAAAAATTGTCCTGGAATTATGGGCACTCAATTTAATCTGATTTGGTTGTATCCACTACAGTTTAGTATCATATATAATATGGCATGGCAAGCAATGAGATATTTTAAATAGATGCATTAGATTATTTACAAGCAGCAAGGTCCCCAAATTATGATTATTAGCCTCATGATGATTTAGTCGTACTTATTGGGGTAAGAATTCCTCTTGTTAATGCAACAGCAAAAATGTATTAAAAAATATATCCTCTGGTACTCATAGTTAAATTTTAAATTAGATCATGGCTGATTTGCACCTCATCTCCATTCACAAGCCTTTGCTCTATATCCCTTGATATACTAACCCCCCAAAAAATATTGGCCCTGAACTTGCATTTGAAGGACATTCGCTGGGCAGGATTAGAGCAAATAGCCCAACTCTCCGCCCGTGAAAGCCCTTCTCCCAGAGATGCGTGAGATCTGTCAAAAGAAATCTGGACAGATCGCAAGTTCCAGGTTTAGGCGCATGCGCAGTGCAGCCTAAACCCGCAACTTGCGTGGCCGCTACGGAAGCGAGCACACCTCGTATGTGCCCGTAGGGGCTGTGATTTTAGGTCAATTATCAATCTAGTTTTGAAAATTTCAATTGACCCTGCATCCACAGCTTTTGGGGGGAGTTCCAGATTTCCATAACCCTTTGTGGGGGAAACGTCCTCTTAAGTTCACTCCTAAAAAGCCTAGCTCTAATTTTAAGATTATGCCTTCTTATTCTGGATTCCCGACTCAAGGAACTAGCTTCTCTGCATCTACCTTATCAAATCCCTTAACCATTTTCAATAGCTCAACAAGATCATCCCTCAACCTTCGAAACTCAAGAGAACAGAAGTCAAGTTTATGCAACCCTTTAAGTATAATTCTGGTGCTTCTATGTTGTACCCCTTCCAAGGCCAATATATCTATCCGGAGGTTCGGTGCCCAAAACTAAACACAGAACTCCTGATGGGGTTTAATCAGAGCTCTGTACAACTGAAGCATGTACATGGATACCAATATCTCTCTGCTCTTCTACAGCTCCCAATCTCTTACCGTTAAGAAAATATTTTGATTTGTTTTCCTCAGATCCAAAATGGATGACTACGCCATGATCAGTTTCCTCTCACTCTGTTAAAATGACTCGGGTTGCATGCTAAGCACTCACGAAAGAGCTCTTTCCCAACTTCACATGTAGATTAATGTTGCAGCAGGGGTATACTTTATTACTGTCACTTCAGATTAAAACTGCTGTCAAAATGATCATTTGGAAAAGTGAGCCCATACCTGCACCAGGAACTTGAGCACATAAATCTAGGCTGACACTTCAGTGCAATGCTGAGGGAGTGCTGCACTGTCGGAGGTGCCGTCTTTCAGATGAGTCGTTAAACCGAGGCCCCATCTGCCCTCTCAGGTGGCCGTAAAAGATCCCATGGCACTACTTTTGAAGAAGAGCAGGGGCGTTATCCCTGGTGTCCTAGACAATATTTATCCCTCAATCAACATAACGAAAACAGATTATCTGGTCATTATTACTTTGCTGTTTGTGGGAGTTTGCTGTGCGCAAGTTGGCTGCTGCTTTTACCACATTACAACAGTGACTACACTTCAAGAGTACTTAATTGGCAGTAAAATGCTTTGAGATGTCCAGTGGTTGTGAAAGGTGCTATATAAATGCAAATCTTTATTTTTTACAAC